>NW_026570400.1:0-184488 GCF_019649055.1 Paramacrobiotus metropolitanus | reverse complement strand
CCCAGCTGGTGAGCACAGTTTCTTGGTCTCTTCCACATTGAAGAGCATCCCAACAGCACGGACTTTTTCCTTCCCAACTGACGGATCAGACTCGAACGAGAGTCTGCAGCGCGAACGGATTAATCCAATTATACGGGGACCTTCGCTTTGAACAGCGACCCGCAACTTTACTCGCGGATTTCAGCTCGAAAACGACGGATTTCCGACCTCGGACGGAGGAAATCGAGCGGAACCGACACCGACACCGACACTGGTAAAGTCACGGTTGTAGGTCGATTTCAGCCGAAACTAGGTCGGCTTTTTATTTTCTAGCGGTGGAAAACTATTTCTAGCCGTAGATTTAAACTTTTTAACGGTTAAATTTCGACGGAGAAACCGACTCGGAATTTTGCTTTTGGTCGAGAACCGACCTGCTAGGTCAACGAACCTGTCTAGACAGTTAGACAAAGGCTAACCGGCAACAGGTCGGAAATTTTTCTCTTTTCGATTTCTAACGGTGTTTCGACCACCAGAAAATTTTCTTAATTAACAAAACTAACTTCTAACGGTTAAAAACTTTAAAATCCGACTAGATAAACTTTCTAGCCGACCTAAAATAATTTGTTTTTCTTGCGGAAAATAGCGCGAAAATTCTCGAACTTCCTTGTGACGTCATAACGACCGCTTATCAGTACTTTAGAGGCAGCCAATCAGAGCGCAGGGGAAAGTTCCCATAGCCTAACATAGGCGTGATTCATCGTTTTTTGTAAATTTTTGCACGCGGCTCGCATTCTGTGACGTAGGCAGAAGTGCAAGACCACTTAACCTGTTACGTCACACTGGTCAGCGCAGTAATATAGGACGTACTACACCGTACTACTATTACGGACTGTACTGAACCATTGTACTGTATAATAACACCCTGTGTACTGAGTCACCAACAGACACATCAACAACAACAACAACATCTCATCGGACGTTCCTGACCCTCGGAAGTTCCTGAACAAAAAGACGTTCCTGATTTTACCGAACATCTTCACATAGAAGATTGTTCGACTTTCTCTTTCTAACCTATTAAACCCATAAGGCTCCATCAGAGCCGACCTGAGTCGACAACAATGTCGACCTCCCGAGAAAACGAATACGCCAAGAAGTTCAATAAGGACTACTCTCGGCGAGCAAACACGACCGGGAAGTACTCACTCCGGTACGCCGGTCAGGACAAAAGTCAGCCGTCCTCAACCGATTCGACTAAGCCGGCTGAGGCAAGGGAAAGGCGCAACGAGCGAATCCTCCTTGCCGACTCGAATCCGACCTTGGATGACAGTTTTGAGGACGCCAGGGATAAAACATTCCCTGACACCCAAGCTGACGTGGCAGCCCCGTCCCACCCGACCGGGGGGGATGTGGAACAATTACAGGCAGAGACCACATTGTCTCATGCCGACCTGGAGCCGAGCTCACAAAGAGCTCAAGACTCGGTAACGGCTACAGAAGCCACCGAGCTCGCACGGCAATCGCCCAACAGAACAGAAGGAACGCCGAAGTCGACCTTGTCCAACATGGACATACCGACTAACCAAGTCGGAAGGAAATCGCCGACCACACAGGCCGAGCGAAAATCGCCAACCAGGCAAGTCGGTGAACAACAACCGACTAGCCTGGAACGGCAACCAACCGACACAAAGTCGGATGCGGCCGTCCAGCCAACCAAGCTACCGACCAGAACGGAAGATTCGGAGGTACCGCCACGAAGCGGCCCTCACCCAGCGGGATCGCCGACCAGCATACCGGCACCTAACGAACGGGTAATTCCACCGTTGAGCCGACCTTCGCCAACTGGAAGCGAGTCGACTCGAGTAACTGAAGCTCAACAAACGGCGAAGTCGATCAAGGCGACACAAAGTCGACCTGCCGACCTGCAGATCCGACCTTCACCGTTGATGTTCGAACCTGGCGAACTTGGTAGCGAGAGAACCCCGACACCGAATGACGAAGTCTTCGACACAACAAAAGTGTCAAGACCGAATAGTGCGGACGGTTTCTTCACAACACCGGTGAAGTCCAACGAGGACGACCTCACATACCAAGCCAGTGCACTCGAATATACGGCCAAGAAGTGGATCGCGGCAACACCGCCCGAAAAGATCGAAGACGTCGACCTACTCCGCGCGAGATGCCGTGAGCTGATCACTCAGATCGCTTTAGCAGACCAAATTGTAAACTCAACGGAAGGGTCACTCCGCAACTCGGCGGACACCCACAAACTTGAACGAAGGAAGTGGGAGCGCGATATGTCAGATGCGAACAAAGGCATTGCCATCCAACAACGGGAAATTGATCGGCTCAATGCCATACTGAAGCGTACCGATCAACCGTGTCGACACGAAGTCGACGAAGTCGCCGTACTCAACGGTAGGTTGGAGCGGTCAATAGCAGCAGCCTACAAAACGGAACGCGAGCTCGACGAGGCGCATAAAGCCCTTGATGAGGCCAAAAAGGAATTGGCCGACGTGCAAACTGCATTGGTCGAGTCGGAACAATCAGCCGGAGCGTTCCATCAGCAACTCAATACGGCCAACGAAGAAGCCGGGGTCTATCGAGACGAAGTCGATAGATACGTGGTGGAATTGAAGAAGGCCGACGACGAGATCGACCGCCTGACACATAGAGTCGATGAGCTCGAGTCGGAAATCGAACTTCTCTTCACCAGAATGGGACGCCGGTTCATTGATGCGAACGCTCGGGACATGAGCTTTCCTAACCAAAGGACAGCCGATGTCGACCTGGTGGAAGCAAACGCCCAGCTAGCCGACCAGGTCTATGGACTAAATAAAGTCCTTAAGGAGGAACAAAAACTCCGAGCCCAACTGGAATATAACCTGAATGAGGCCCAAAAGGTAAACGAGGCGCAACACAGCCGCATTCTTTACCTGGAGGCTCGCGAAGCCGAGCTGTACGAATTCGGCGAACAAGCAGCAAGTAATCTCACAGAAATGATGAGGCAGATGGACGAAATGGACATCGAAACAAGGTGTCTGAGGGAGGAAAAGAAACACCTGGAACAAAGCCAGGTCGAACTTTCCCCACACCGGGAACAAAGCCGGGTAGAACCTCCCTCATACCGAACGTCCATGGCACAGGATCAACAGCCGTCACGAACAATTAGTGACATCCTGTGGGGAATTGACCCGACCCAGGAAATGGCGAAGAAGGAGAACAACACCTCCTACTTCGTCGGAGTCGTAACAACCGACCCGAGTGTGGGAACAATCCCACAACCACCAGCCGTACCGAGCCCCCCGGAACCGGAACACAATACGTCGACTGCGGCACCACGAGTGCCAACGACGAACGTGGCGACAACGACGTCGGCCGGTGCATATACTAGCACCTCGTACGCGACGCGCACAACAACGTACGCGCCGGTACCTAATGCCAGAGGAGACCGGACAACGGACACCGAACGTCTCCCGATTCAACCACCAAGACCTGGCATGGAGGCATACCGCCCACCACGGACGAATTCCAACCCGAACTTGCTCCGCCAGAACCTGCAGTTCGACTCTGAACGCGGGCGAGCTCGGTCATTCAACATGGCTGACCAGCAGCAGGACGGAAGAAACGGAGAAGACCTCTCCGACCAACAAGGCCGGAGGCCTCCAAACCGACCTACACAAGGTCGGATGCCGGCTCAGGGAACACAGCCCGACCGGTACGGAAGAATCTACGACCAGCCAAGTGGATTCTATCTGCCGGCGCCGAGACAAAATCGAGCGCCCCCTCCACAACAGTATGGAGGACAGCCGCAACAGCCTCGTCACGAAGACCAGGCTCGACATCCGCAACAGGACGGATACAACGGTCATCATGATGAAGCCTACCAACAGGAGGCGTACGAAGACCAACAAGATCACATGCCATACGCCAACCCGCCACCCGCCCCGGTTGCACAACAAGTTGCGCCGGCGGCACCCCGATTCCCCTCGGACAGGACCCAGCACATGTTGCTCTGATCCGCGCAATGACCCACGGACGTCGGCAACCTTTACCGCCGTTTGATGGCGACCACACCAAACTTCACGGGTGGCTCAAGCAGATTCGAAGCCTGTATCGTCAAGCCCAACAATGGTACGAAGACGATCAGACTTTCATGTCCGACTTGGTAGCCCAACTAGATGGCCAAGCGGAACATTGGCATACCCTCGAAGCCGCTGAAGAACCAATCGGCGGATGGCCAGTCAACCTATGGCTGACCAAATTCGAGCATCGATTTGCGGACAAGAACAAGGAGGTGAACATGATATCGCGAATCAATAAACGGATATTCCGTTTCGGCGAAGAAACGCCGGAACAATACTACGACGCGATGATGTTCAGGAAGTCCCAAGTCCCCACCGTCACCGATCAGATAATACTATATCATCTCAGGGAAAACATCCACGAACCCAAACTGCGGGAGGCCCTGGAAATCAGGATGCCGGCAACGCCGATCGAGTTCCGTGACTACCTACGGGACTTCGTTAACGGCAAGGAAATGTATGAGGTGCGGAAATCGCGTGACAGCGACTACGCTAGAGTCCGGGCAGCAATACCTGCACCTGTTCCGACTCCACCTCCGGCGATACCACAACAGACTGCGTATCAGCCACACATGATGCCGGGATATCAAACTCCGACGGCACAGTACGGACAACTAAGTCCGGCTCCGACGCCACCGGTGCAACAAGCACCAGTCCAGCAACAGACTTGGGCAGGCGTGACGGCAGCAAATCCGAATCCCCCAGCACCTGGAGTTGGAGCCCCCGTTAACAACTACGGCGGCCCAGGTTATAGCTCGGGCGGTAACCAAAGCAACACAGGTTTTGGTTACGCACAGAACTCCAACCAGGGATACTCCGCATACGGACAGTATCCTCCACAAGGATACGGCGGCGGAGGTCACGGTCGCGGTAGAGGACGTGCCGGCGGGAGTCGCGGCCGTGGAAACTTCCCTAACCGCGGCGGAGGCGGCAACCAACAAGGGAACCGACCTCCCCAGGCACAACAAAGTGCCCGGCAAGGAACAACGTACGTCGACAAGATGGAGGCGGCCTTCTTCCAGTGGACGAAGGACAAGACCTTCAGGTGCAGGCACTGCATGTTTAATAACCATGACGAGTCGCGCTGCATATATGGCTCGGACGACAATCCGAACCTCCGGTGGTACGACGACTGGTACCGCCGATACTCGACGAATGGCCCGGTTGGCTCGGCTAATCCTTTCTGGAAGGACATCGTGCCACCGCCGCGCCAACGCCAACAGGCAGGAGGCTCGGGTAGCCCCGGTAACGGAAACCGGTCGCCCGGCCAGGGGAATGGCGGAAACCGCAACAATAGCGGCGGGAACCAACAAGGTTCCCCGGCATACAGAGAACCGTTGTTGCCCCGCCAGTCACTGAACTCGACGCCACCCAACAATGGGCCGGCTCGGAGTAACTCCCCGGGAAACGCCCAAGGTCGATGAGCTCCGGTGACTCATTCGACCTCCAACATCCGACCGAACCACCGGACAAGGATAACCCGACTAACCAACCGCTCACTTACCGGAACGAACTGGATTTCCCCATAACGGTCGAGGAGGGCACTCAACAGATAGAAGCCATCCTCCAACTATTTGGACTGAACGCGAATAGTTCAATAGACGACTTCGCAAAGGCGATGTCGACCTCCACAAAGGAGGTAGAGGCAGCTCGGAAGCTAGCTGCTCGGCTCGGCGTGTATGTTAACAATGGCACCGTCGAAGCTTTGCCCGGAATACAACAAGTACTCCAGGCAACCTACCCAGCGCATCAACTTGGCGCTGAAACGTCGGAGGTCGGAACGCAAGAATTGTCCGACCTAAGCAGCGCAAACAATGCGACTGCGCCGTCCGTCACACAAAGTGACGTAGTACGGCCCGGCCACGGAAGTTGGACCGGATTGCCGGTGAGGATAAACTCAACCGAGCCGCCCAGACGAGGCCCAAGACGCGGAGGACCGGGACGCCGATTCAAGCACAGGGGCAACAGAAACTTCCCCAATGTATCATCCGAACGCGCAACGGATAGATACGCTGCGACAATGGCAGCCATCGACCTCACCGAAGAATCGGAAGGAGAAGTCGAAGAATGGGAAACAGTCCCATTGGAAGCACAGGTACCCGTTTACTCTCGGCCGGGAGAAGCGGACCTCTTCCAGCCAAAAGAGCGACCAGCCAGAACGATAGCCAGTTCTCGAACATTCCTCAACATCGACTACATGTGGTCGAAATTGAGACCAACAGACGACTCAATCGAGGAAAGGATATTGACTCAGGCACAACGGTTCGGAACCGCCAAACTACCGGAAGACGGAGTAGCTAACCGACCCGAGGTACAGGAAGCGGGAGAAGTCGGAGTCGAACTTACACAAGGTTCAACTCAACAGCCAGCCGACCACGGACCGGTGTCACTAATTCCCGTCAAACCAACGGTGCGGGAAGTGACATTCGAGAAAGGAACACATAAGAAACCGAAGACAGTTCGAGCTTGGACACACGAAATCCAAGTCGGATCCACGCCCACATTGGCGATGTTAGATACCGGAGCGGAGACTTCGCTCATCGAACAACGGTTTTGCGAGAGGAACGGTGTAACGATGCAACCCCTCGGACATTACACCAAAATACTCGGTGTAGGCGGACAAGTCGCCTTCATGGTGTCTCACTGCTGTACTGCACCTGTAACAATGCAGGGCTTTACTAGCCACCACACATTTCACGTCCAGCCGACCGAAGCGGACATTCCAGTACTGCTCGTATGCGACTACCTACATTCGAAGTTCACCTTCGTCTTAACACCGATCCCTAAAACGGAACAACCGGTAGGAACGACGGTAGTGCAATCTATCCCGATACCAGAGGCATCGGGCGAGTTACCAAGTGAAGCAAGGATAAGTCGGATTGATCAACCGTCGGACCCTTCGCGAATTCGCCGTGGCTGCCGGAATAACAACCGGACTCTGCTCGAGGAACTTAAGCTGCACAACGCCATTGAAGCGTACGAAGGACGGAAAAACACCGGCACACTACGACCGGCCAAGACAGTACTGAAGTCTATCCCGATACAGAGGCATCCGCTGAAGCGGATGCTCGGAACTTAGAAGAGTTGCAACAAAGGTACCGAACTTGGTTCTCAGGAGCTCGACACTTTCTCGACCAACGGACGTTGGAGATGGTGACCACTCTGCGACAGAACTGAGCGGTAACATATGAGCAAATACGGGACGCACAACAAACGTGTGAACCCGTAATCGCCCTCATGAACGACATAGAGGACGTAGCATGGGAATGGGAGGACGAACGAATTCCGATCCATCGACAGTACATGGAATACGGACTTCCCGTCCCATGGCCTTTGGAAATGCCCTGCCAGGAACTAGGCTTTCAACTTTTCGCCTACATGCAGCGAGTTCAGTTGCACGGAGAATCGTCAACGACTGCATTCTGGCAACGGTATGGCGAGGACACCGCTATAACGCGACATGTACCTGACCCATTACCGCCAATTGAGGAGCATACTCCGACCACAGTGCACTTCGTGAGTAGCCCACCGAAACCCCAGGACGATGTAATCCTGGAGGAAACTGATAAACCTTACCAGTGTACCATCTGCAAGGATAACATTGACGGAGTGGTACAGGCCATGAAGGCTCATCACGACTTAACTTGGTCGGACGACAGACCGTCGTCACCGTCACCCCCGCAACAGGAACGGAAGGTAGACCGCTTTCGGAAGCCCCAACAGACGCGCATCCAATGGTTGAGCGACATAGGCTCACAACCAACCGACCTTGAGAATCAGGACGGAGTAAGTCGACCTACCCAAACGACGGAGCAAGTTGACCAAGCTGATCCGACCACAAAGGTCGAAGTCGGTAACACACCGCAAGTCGGACAGGAAGACGGAACAACCGTCGAAAACGAAGATTACCAGTCGGACGACTCGGACATACAGAGTACGAGTGACTCGGCGGACACCGACTCCGATAACCGACCTTCGGAAGAATCCGAGGAAGAAAACGACGAAGAATTCGCTCCGTCAGTCCGACACTGTAAGACGGACAAACCGAGCGTAAACGACTCGGATGATTCGTCATCGGAGGACGAAGAACCGACCTACGATGTCCGAGTAATTACGGCATTGCGGACTATAGTTCACACAGAATTTATAGTCGAGCAACCGGAACAAACCGAACAACCTAAGCCGGTCGACTCCGAACAACAAGAGGAACTCGACCAACTTAAGGCTTTGTGGGAATTCGGAGGAGGTAAACCGGAGGAAGACGATTTCCGACCTCCAACTATAGTCGTCCAGCAGTTGTCAACCGAACAACCGACCTTGGCTAACTTAACCGACCAACAGAAGTCGGAGCATTTCAACACATGGAAGGCACGAGTCGCCAAAGTAACGACGATCGAAGAGCTGGACTTGGACAACAAATGCCCAGAAGTCCACCACCTAAAGCTGGATCCCCACGTAGAGACGAAAGCGCTAGACCGACAGGTCGTCTTCAAAAGCGAACGAGTCTCTCTCTCACCATGGTCAACATGTTCGATCAAGGTACGGACGGCCAAACCAATGGACCCGAGAAGACCAATTTACTTCTCTACCCTACAACGGTTAGTCCGACCTATTCGGCCAATCGAAGCCAGGATCGACATCCGACCGACAAACGACACGGCCTGGATAAACATTCAGAACACGACTCACCAAACGAAGGTGCTGAAGAAGGGTGTACGACTTGGCCACATGCAATACGCTGATTTTTTCGAACCAGAAATCAACAATGAATTTGTTGAATGGGAACTCCCACACAGAGTGGCGAAGACTTGGCCCCACACACGGGAAGTGAAGCCAAAACCCCAGTTCGAAATTTTCGAGGCAACAGGAGTTCGATCTCAACGGAAAGTCAAACTCATCCCTCGAGCCGTAACCATGGTAGAAGTCGTCCTGGACGTACCGGTATCCAAGGACCAAAAACTGATGTACCTCGGTGAATCCGACCCCAAACGAGACGGAATCAAGTTCATGGACGGCGTAACCAAACATGACGGGAAACGATTCACCATCATGGTGGCTAACCACACCCATCGCGAAGTCACCTTACGCAAAGGTGCACAGATGGGCCGAGCCGAAGCATTCACTATGATGACGGACGACCAGAAGGTCGAAGAAGCACGAGTCAACACGGCTGAAGTCGAGCAGGAAGACGCGGAGTCCCAAGAGGAGCGACGGATAATCATAGACCCCATGAACTTTGGTAAAAATTTAACCGACGAGCAACTAGCCAAACTGAAGGCAGTTGCATGGGATTACCGGACCGTATTTCCGACCTCGAAGAAACCCTATGGAGACGTCAAAGGGGTAACACATACCATTGATGTCCAAGGGGCACAACCGATTAAGATGAACCCCACCAGGACAAGCTGGAAAAGACGTGAATTCATCCAAAAACACGTGCAAGAGATGCTCGACCAAGGAGTCATCGAACCGTCATCGGCTGCATGGAGCTTTCCCGTCGTCTTAGCCGCGAAACGGAACGGAAACGGCACGGTAGGAACACGCTTCTGCATCAACTATATAAAGTTGAACGCCGTGACAAAGAAAAACAACTACCCACTACCGAACCCGGACGAGCTACTGGACCGATGCGCCGGAATGGAGTATTACGGCAAGGTAGACTGTCAGTCCGGCTTTTGGCAAATCCCTATGGACGAACAATCTAAAGACTACACGACCTTCGTAACACCCGACGGTATGTGGAGATTCAACCGTATGCCGTTTGGAGTCTGCAACGGACCAGCAACTTTCCAAATGCATATGGACAAAATCACGGCATCAGCTTGGAAGAAGGGTGTGTTAGCCTACATAGACGATATCATCTTCTTCGGCAAAACGTTCGAAGACTTCCTTGAGGCTTTCCGAGCAACTCTCGAATGCCTCCGCGATGCTGGTTTTACGGTCAAACCCTCCAAATGTGAGATCGGAACGGACAGACTACTGTTCCTTGGGCACGTCCTTAGCAGGAACGGAATCCAGACCGACGACGAGAAAGTGGCCTGCATTGCAGAACAAAGCTGCCCGAGAACTGAACGGCAACTTAGGTCGTTCCTCGGACTGGCCAACTATTATCATAAGTTCATCCAAGGATACGCTCAGAAGACATCGAAAATGTACGAGCTCCTACGGAAAGATAAGAATATAAAGCTCGATTGGACGGAAGCCCACACGGCAGAGTTCAACGACATCAAGAAGGCGCTAACAAAAGCACCTGTACTGGCGAAGTTCGACCCGACCAAGAAGACCGTCATCGAATGTGACGCAAGCGGAGCCGGACTTGGCGCGGTGATCTCACAAGACGATCATCCAATTGCCTACGCCAGTCGAGTCCTACGTGGACCGGAACTCAACTATGGAGTTACCGAATGGGAATGTTTGGCCGTGGTATGGGCGGTGCAGAAATTTAAGCACTTCATCGACCACGGACCATTCACCGTAAGAACGGATCACCGAGCATTGCAGAACCTGCTCCGATGCGAGTCGAACCGACCAGGCATCAACCCTCGACTAACGAGATGGGCACTGGCTTTACAAGGACGGGACATAATCATCGAGTATAAGCCAGGAGTTTTCTGCGACAATGCGGACGCCCTGTCGAGATGGCCACTCGAACGTAGTGAAGACAAAGATCCACACGAAGAGTTGGACCAAGTCCCTAACTTCGAGGACTTTAAAGACGAAATTAGAGTCTGCACAATAAGGACTCTTAGACGTCTGAAGGCAAACGCCTCAAAGAAAAGGAAGAAGGATCTAAAGGAACCACCGAAAATCCCCCTTCCACCGGTTCTCCCCGGATGCAACGTCATAGCTGACTGGGACGACTTGAGTACCGCAGAGGTTCGGGTCATTAATATCCCAGCACCGAAGACACCGGAACCGAACATTCGGACCGTCAACACGGCGGAAGATGACGAGTTGGAAGTCGAAGAGACGCTCCCACCTCCACCCGAACCAAACTTGTAACTTCGGAAAGCGCAGTTACGAGACCCGCAGCTACGCAAAATCATCGATGAACTGGAGAATCCAGAGAAACTCGACCACAAGTCGAAACATCTGGAACATTACCAGATGGCGCAAGGAGTACTGTACAGACTGAAGACGATCAACACAAAGTTGGAACGTTGCCTCTGTCGTACCACTTTTCATGTGTAATCAAATCATCCGATCACTCCACGATGGGAAAACCGGAAACCATTTCGGACGGGAGAAGACGATCGAAGCGCTAAAGCTGCGTTACTATTGGCCACGAATGAACACTGATGCCATTGCCTATATTGAGAAATGCCGACAGTGCATCATGACCAACAAGCAACGACGCCCACCACCCGGTAAACTCCAGAAGATGGAAGTCGGTGAAGCTTGGTATCGCATCTATGCGGACTTCAAAGGTCCTCTTCCTCGGACGGAGACGAAGGGATACCAGTACATCGCAGTGGTAACCGACCAGCTGACGAAGTTCACCGTAGCCCGGGCAACGAAGACGAATACCGCGAGGGAATTCGAACGGTTTTTCGTCAAAGACGTCCTTTTGAAGTACGGAATGCCGATCTTCATCCACTCGGACAGAGGGACACACTTTACAGCGAGGACGTTCGCTAAGGTCGCACGGATCTTCGGCATCCAACACACACTTGGAACCGCCCATCATCCGGAAGGACAAAGACAAGTCGAACGGCAAATGCAAACGATTTGGGACGGAATAAGGAAGTTCTGCGATGTAAAAGACGGACACCGATGGCACAGAGCCTTGGATTATGTCGTCTGCGGAATGAACCGAGCCGTCCATGCCGCGACTAAGTTCTCACCGTTCTACATCTTATATGGTCGAGAAATGACCATGCCACAGGACATAGTGGCCGGAACGAATACACCGGAAACCTTTACGGATAAGGAACATTATATCCGACGGATAAAAGAACGACTTCAGCGCTCGCACGAGATTGCTCGCATCAACATTGATGAAGCATTCGAACGGAATGCCGAGCATTACAACAAGAAGAAGTCGAATCCGACCTTCAAACCGAGGGATAAGGTAACTGTGGAATTCCCGACCAAGGACCCGACTCGGAAAGAACGCTACGATGGAGTTTGGACGGTCATCAACTATGTTGGCCCCAACAATTTACTCCTTCGATGCGAAGACGGACGTGAAGATACGGTAGCCGTCGACCGAGTTAAACATTGCCGAGTCGAGACAAGTCGACCAGCAACTCGGTCAACCGGCCCGGTAGCCGACCCAACAGAGGGGAAAGCTACTCGGAAGCCGAAGACAAAACCGGAAGAAACCGTCGAAAAACCATCGGACCCGACTAACGACGTGGATAAAACTGAACCGAAGGTAAAGAACAAGCGAGGTCGACCTCGGAAAAAACCACCGACCGACTTCGAGACACCTGCACTGAAGGAACTTCAGAAGCAAGATGTGATAGCAGCTGAACCAGTACCGACCTCGGAAGAAGTCGCCGAGAACAAAGTTCAGTCCACCACCGAGCGACCGAAGAAGTCGGATGATAAGTCGGAAACGCCGGTTCAGCCAGCCAACCAACCAGTAGAAGAAACGAAGCCGGCGACAAAGCCAGCTCGGAAGAAGAGGACGGTGAAGAAAACCGACTCGTCGGCACCGACTACAGAAGTCGTTATAGCTGACTCGGCAGTCCAACCGACCAAGCCAAAGCGCAAGTACACGAAGCGGAAGGTCGACTTACCTAGCACATCGGCGCCGACCACGGAAGTCGTAGCTCCCGACCAGGCAGTCAATTCGACCAAGCCGAAACGGAAGTATGGGACAGCTAAGAAACCGAAGTTGACAGCTCAACAGATGCTGGAGGAAACGGAAGTCGCTGAAGACGAAGCCCATAAGGAAATCCTCGAACGAATTACCGAAGGACGGGCAGACTCGGAGAAACCAGTCAAAACAGCAAAACCCAAGACACCCAAAACAGCAGTCACAACAGAACAGACTCAGTCATAGGGCCATAGGTGTAAAACTTAGAATAAGTTTTAGGTAGCTTAACAGTAGCCAGGTATAGATGGACCTTTGGTGTCGAAATGGAATCTCTTTAGTTGACCGGAACATCTTCAGCTGAATGTACGGGAGTTGGTAGAATTCTAACGCGCCGTATTTCCTTTCCTTGACAGCAAGCAACAATGTCAGGCCGTCATCGACACGACCCACCTTCCAGCGGATCTAATAGCGGACGTAGTGGCAGCGGATCGAACCGATCACAGCCCTACCCAACTTCCTACACCAGTCATCGCTCGACATCGCGATCGGATAATTCGCGGTCGGCCGCACAGACGCCTTTACCGCAGACTCGTACGGAAGAGCATCGAACGGAAGCCTTTACGGTGGACTGCCAACAGTGTATGGATAATGCGACGAGGGACAACAACAGATTGCCCTGCGCCTTATGCATCGTTTCCTTTACGAATGAACGAATTACCGACACCGGAGCGCAACACCGAGCTCAGGCGGCGGCACTTTACCTAAATGTTGTCGCTGGCAACCTGAGTGCATACCGGTATTTGGCCGGCAGAGAATACCTGATCAACCAACTGGAGTCACACGAACAGGATAACTTGGCCACAATCCAGCGGCAACGAGCCCGCGATCCTAGATGGGAAGAATCTCGACCACCAGTCTTAACGAGTAGACTGTTCGAATATCGTCAGATGCTGGACCTGCAGCGTCAACTCGACGACCAGAAGAAAATTAAGGAGGTCGATAGACAGATCGCCACAATGCGAGTCCATCCACCACCGACCGACTACGAACCGGAAATTAAGATTCGGGTACAGACACCCACACAGGGTCCCCCGACAGCTGGAGAGTTGATCCCCACCATACGCGATGTTTTCGTCGGAGATCCGAACCGACCGATGACGGGCGCATCTATAACGATGATGATGAATATGCCGGACGGAACTCAACGGCCAGTCACTTTCACACCAGCAACTCAGGAACAGTTGATGGCAATCCCACACAGGGCAACGCCAGTAGTCGTCCAATTGTTTCCCAACAGATTCCTCAATCCGGAACTCACGGAAATCGTACTCAACCGGCAGCTCAACAACAGCAGCGCCGGCCGAGTAAAAACCTTGCGGGACATGACCTTCGACATAGGATCGGCCCGGTCGATCTTCGAGACAGAATCGAAGAACAACGAGCCGTAATCCGACAAGCTGGAAAGGAGCCAACCAGAGCTCCACCAGGGAAACGAACCGGATCTGGAGAAACGGGAATCGGACTTACGGTCGACTTAACAAATAAGTCGAAACGTAATTTTGTCCCACCCGACCAGCAGCTGGAAGCTCAACAAGCAGAACCAGCGGCCGAAGTCCAAGCTGAACCAGCAGCCCAACAAGAGCAAATGGACGTTGATGTAGCCGACCAGATGGCACAACTACCACAAGTGGAAGTGCCGATCCGAGAAGACCCTCGCTACGACCGCGCCCGACAACATGGAATTGGGGTCGTCATGCTACATCCTACAGAACGGACAAACCACATCATGAATGTCATGAATTACGAGGAACGGAACCGACCACAAATTTGGCGGATGGTAGAAAACCTTCGTCAATTCCTCGTCCGATCCGGATATCAGACGCTGTTCGAGCAGCATCAGTGGCGATCCGACTTCAACATGAACGCGCACACAGCGCCGAATGTTGAACACCCGTACACACGATCGAATGCGTTACCGTCGATGACCGATCCGGTTCTACTGAACGTGCCGCTGTACAGCCCGGACGGAACACGCGCGAACCAACTAGGAGCTCGGGAATACTCCCATGACGAGTTGGAGAATATTGCCCAGTTCGTCATCACGGACGCCCACCCAGCCTTTGTCATCACCGCGGCTCGGGCAGCACTGGATTTAACCCAGTACCTCCCAGAAGGAGAAGTTGACATGGCCCAGGACGAAGTCACGGCATTTTTGCGATTCATTTTCGCAGCCCGACTTGGCAACTACTTTTGCCATTATACCCTGTACGGATTGTACCAGAACGAAATGATACCAGCGGCTGTGGAGACCCTCGTAGCCCAACTTGGCACACCGATGAGAAGTGTTATCCTGGCTGTCTGGATGCGCGACTTGCTGTACACCCATGAACGGTATGCGGCAAAGTATGCCTTTCGTGAGGATCACGTAGATCCCAGCGACGACGCAACTCGGTTCATCAGCTGGTACCGCGAAAGAAAGACTTTGCCTAGCGGATTTAACTCGTCGCCCTACGAACCTTGGATGTCGGACGACATAGCACCCGGCGCACGACCGTATGCGCTGCGGCTCCGGAAACAGGCGGCCAGGGAATCGAGGAAGGGTAGAGCGGAGCGTTCAGGCCAGGAAACCGATGAGACCGACGAGATGTCTCAGCGTGGTGGCTCGGCGTCTTGTAAACCAAGGGACCCAACCATCCGGCCACACAACCGACCTGGCCCGGACGACGATGAAGAAGAAGATTACTTCGGCGGCGATAAACCTGTCGAAGTCCCACTCAGTTAAGGTCGAGTTCCCACACTGGAACTCGATCCCCCATTTGGAATAACTTCGGGGACCTGACTGAGAAACAGCCTAGCTGAGAAACAGCACCGTCGAGAAACGACTTAGCGGAATGGATACTCCTCTTTAATTCTTTTCATGGAAACCGACTAACCATGTATACAGCGGACGTCAACGATGACTTTGCCAGAACGCTGACTACACAAGTCGGCCGGATTCTTTGGTTGGACCCGGAAACGCGTGGTCACACCTGGGTATTTCGGTTCTTTCACCGTACCGGGACGTCCCTGAAGGAATCCCCTGGAACGAACCGAGCAAACCGACCACGGTTCCCCAGCACGGCACGAACAGATCGTCAACCACGTTCTGCGATTATCGGAGCCAACAGAAGCCCCAATCCGCGTTACATGGAGATCACTCCGGCCAACCGACTCCGGAGAAAAAACCGAGAGGATTACGCTAACATGGCGTTGAACACATCGCTGCGTGTTCAACGCCATGTTTGCCAAGCACCCGTGGCCAACCTCGGAACCGGGTAGCCGAGCAGCCTTCACCATTGTAAACGGCGGAAATCCCTCGGCCGAGTCGCCAACAGCGCAGGAATACTCGGATTTGACTACGCGTACTTGAGTCGACCACAAAGGCCGACTTTGTACTTTCCTCATAATTTGGAGACACTGCGGACATAGCTGCATCAGCCGACCACACAGGTCGGTTGTGCAAGCCGACTACACAAGTCGGCTTTGGAAACGATTGCCAGATCGACTAACGAGAAATCGACATCATAGCCGACCACACAGGTCGACCATGGCGGCCAACAGAAGTCGATTATGGAGAATAGATGGAAGCCGGCAGTAGTTACGTGGCAATTCAACCGGATTCTCCGTTTGAATCCAGACCTACAGGCTCTGTACCTGGAGATCAACCGCAGTCTCCCCCGGGCGATATCGGGTAAACCAGCCGATTCACCGGTGACCACGACTACGCGCGTCTTTGAACGTGCTGCCATTCCCTGAAGAGGAACAGCGACGGTGATTTGGCCGCCACTCCAATGACTCCGCCGCGACCTGCTTCCACATGTCTCAAATGGAACATCCTAGGCAGACCGAGTTAGAACACTCAGCCTGCACCCCTCAACGAATCCCCGATGGCGATGCCTACCTGCCCGCAACAGTAACGGCCAGTTGGACAGCGTCACCGGCAAAAGAAAAATTTCCCCGTGGACGTGAGTTGTCTACCCCCAACAGAAGCGGCTAGGCGTCTCAGGTTCGCGGCAAAACAGAATGGAAGAATCGGATCTGACGACCTCAGGGACTTCCATGTGCATGAAGTTTAAACCAAAGAGCTCGTCTTGTCAACCGGGGCCACAAAGACCCTTAGCGTTGTGGCGAGCGCAGTGCATGATGAAACACCAGTCAATCGGCCAACAGATGCCAAGGAACTTCTACCTCGTAAGACTCGGCGACCCAGAAGCAAGTTATTCGGATTGACCGACCTCAACAGTAGCTCGGATCCGACCTGGAGTTCATGTCAGAAATTATAGAAGGAACGGAGTTGTGCTGCCGAACATCCTTCTGCCAGTCCGAACTGACCGAAGGATGTCCCGACACCAAGGACCCGGCCAACTGTAGCCGAATGCACAGAACTCCTAAGAAGAAGTTGACAACCACCAGATGGAAGTCGGAGAATTTATCAGAAGTAGGAAGCCGACCTCCTAGCCGAAGAATTTTGCCTTTTTCGACGGGTGAACACACAGTTCGTCCGACCTAAGGAAGTCGGAAGTCAGCCGACCTTGGAACTTCGATAAAGATAGCCGACCCCAAACGAAGGTCGGAAGTGACCGAATAGAAGTCGGAAGGAGACTACAACAAGTCGGCAAAGGCATTTGGAAGTCGAGAACCGACCTCCTAACGGAAAAATTTAGCCTTTGGACGGATGAGCACACAGTTCATCCGACCTCCCAAAGTCGACCATAACCGACTACAAGTCGGAAGTCGCCAACTCGGTCAGCATGACGGAAGAAGAACAACAATCGCCTGCGGTGGACGAATTCGACTTGAAGGAACTGCTTAGCCCCACATGGGCATGTTATTGTAGGTTAACCCCAGTCGACCTCCAACGGATAGGATTACCGACCTCGACCGAAAGTCGGATAACAACGGAACATACCGGATGGAAGTCGACTAGACATTTCCATCAAAACAACCCATGATTTCCGACCGGACCTTCGAGCCAGTTCGACTCGGATAACTCCAAACCAGGCTCGTGGTAGCAGATTGAACGGTTGTAATCGACCACTTTCTAACGGAACTGCTGTACATGACGACCACACAGGCCGCATGACTTACATACAGCTCTTTCCGACCTGGACTTTAGCAATTCGGAACATAGCCGAATTTCCCCCAGCCGCCGGTCGACTTACCGGTAGGCCGACCTTGGTCAAACCGACCTCGGCCCTATTCCCCATTCAGAGAGAATGCCTCGGCATTTGCAACCGCAACAGTGCCTCTCTATCCCTAACGGAAGGATACGAGTCGGAAGTAAGTGTTTAACCGTGCTTATCCGACCTCGGCGAATGTAACCGGTTATGACGGGTAACCCGGGAACTGATGCCTCGGACCCAACTTACCGGATGAAATTGGACAGGAGACCCCGTGGAGACTCAATTGCCCCGTGGACGTCATCCTAGTCGGAATAGGACCCCCGGACAGATTTTTGCATTTTTTTTTAGTATTTTTCTCTCTCCTAACAAACGGAATTGTATTTTTCTAGTTCGATCTCTTTAACAGATCTGTTTTGTAACCCCTTTTGCTCACTGGAATTGTGATTAAACTTTATTTCATACTTTCTTTCGCGCTGTACACAACTTTCATTACATTTTTCTTTCACATTGTTCTCCGCTGCCAACAGAAGCAAGAAGCCAGCCAACAGAAGCACCACCGGTCCAACGAAATGCCCGAGCGGCTTCCGGATTTTTCGGCCGTGAGTGGCTTCCACTCATGGGTTCGGAAGTGAAGAAGGGACGGTCGACCAGACACCGGACTCCCACTGCCAGAGGACGCGTACCAGCGACCCCACATTGGGTCCGACTGGAGAGTTGTGCGGTACTGGTGCGGTACCGAGTCGGAGCATCCTTCGCAGGAGCTCGGATTCCTGCCCAGAGGCATGTCAGAGGCGTACGACTGTGCCTGGTGCGTACGGTCCACACTGGACGTACTGGCACTCATACTTGCCGTTATCGCCTCTCTCGCTGTACGTACGTGTGCTGCTGCACTGCACTCATATCCGCTGAAGCGGATATACGCAGCGCATACACTGAGCCACACTTGCTCTCTCGTTCCTCTCTCGCAGTATGACTCAGCGTTCATACGCTCGCGTTGGATTGAGTCCAGTCTGCGCATCATCACACAGCTGATGGCACACAGCACGTGCTTGCCGGCAGTTGCTTCTTTCACGCCTTGGCGAACGCTCAAGAGCTTTTCTAGCACTCACTTGCTTGTTTAGCCATCAGTGCTTTGTTCTTGCATTCCCTGCTATTACGCAGCATTGTTCCTTTATTTGTACAATAAAGCTCACTCGTGATCTCCTCGCGCTTGCCTGTTACAACAGGAAAATGATTTCTACAGGAATACAATGCTACTCTGAAGGAAATCGCTCATGTGCGTCGAGAACTGTGCGTCTCGAAGCGACTCTATGCACCTTACAGCTAGGCAGTCAAAATAGTCCGAGCGTTAATAATAAAACTGCATACAGTACTTTTAAATCAAATGAAACTTTTATGGAATTTCACTAACACGTACCCATCACTAGGACGTGCCCATTCTGGCTCGTGCGCCGGTCTGCGGCACCCCTTGCGGATTGACCATCATGTTGCGGGCGCCGGGACCGTCAACGAGTTATCTGTACGATACACTGGACGCGGTAATTTCCTAACAAGTATTTTGCCAGCTCCCGGAATTTTCTGGAGATAATGAAGAATTAATTTAGCCTATGAAGTAACGAATAAAATATGGTTAATATTACGTTTTGTACAGTGAAGACGGTTAAATTGTAATAATCTGTATTTGAAGGAAATCATTCTTTTGATTTTTGTTTGCTTTACGCTATTAATTCTCGCTGTACGTATATGTGGTAAAAATGAACTGGTCAGACACGTGGATTATGCCATAAGTCGCAGCAATTTTTCCTTGTAATTCGGATTTTTAACACACTTTTGCACGAAATAAAGCTACGGGACTGCCGCGCTATGTACGTAACTACATATAATGGCGTTTCTTGTGCTAAAATAAGGGATATCGGCGTCAGTAGAATCGTCGGTAGTCGCGTCAGCAGTACTTAATGGTCAGTTGCGTAACTTGCATCGTATTCTACCTGCGCAGTACTGTACTGACTATCCGAAATAGTAAGGTTATACCCATGAAAATACTTCGTCGAATAACGGCAATTTTTAATTCAAAAATGGGCAAATTTGAATTTGGGTCTCCGGGACATCCCCAACTCCACCCATTTTTTTCCGAAGATTTTATAAAAAATTCATAGCTTTGTGCAATGTTCGTTTTAATACCTATTTTTTATATCGAGCGAACACTGCTCTTTCAAATTAAACTAGAAAACAGTCAATTAAAGGCTGGACGGACCCGCAACACTTCAAAGAAACAGACCGACATTTTGTTCGGCCACCCAGTAAGAAAGCACTACTATCAAAAGCCCGGCTGTCGCATCCTGAGTCCTGACCCGAAGACCGCTTATCGGGGCTGCACAGCGTCCTGTGCCGGCTGTTCTTCCCTCCCCTCGCCGCGGTCTTCCGTCCTGGCCTTCTTCCCCCCGCCCGTTACCAGTTGAGGAATGTCCTGCATGAAATTGCGGAGACGGACCAGCAGCTCCATACCGGGCGCGGAAGTCAGGCCGCCACCACCCATCCCGCCCGCCCCCGCAAGACGCATCCGGATCTGTTCCTGGCGGTTGCGGCGCTTCTCCTGCAGCTCCTTCTGGGTTTGGTAGATCTTCTCGGCCATCAGTTGGCAGTATTCTTCCCGGGTGTTGGCCTGATCGTACATTTCCGCCTCCACTTTGCGGGCGTAGCAGATGAGGTTGGTCATCCGTTTGTCGGCCACGGACGACTGATTCTTGTACGGGAAAATGGCAAATACACTAAAAACCACAGAAAAATTTCGATTTTTTAAAAATACATATTTTTGGGAAAAATCTATAAAAATGAAAAAAAACGAAAACGGTTGGTCTGAAAACGGAAACGAAAACGGTCTGTTCTTCGGATGCTTCGTATTGTACTTACAGTACATCATCAGGATATTATAAAGGTACAGTTTAAGTACTTAACATTGATAAGTATATTATCTACAACCAAAAGATCATTATTCTAATTACACAAAATGACAAAAGGTAAGTATATTGCATTTGCGGCGTTTAATATTGAAAACCATAACGTCGCAATTCAAGTGCGCACTACGTAGTACGTACCAGACCTGGGCAGTTATGGAATTTCGGCTCATAGTTAGAGTTACGAGTTAATCGCAGGTCGCGAGTTAAGTTAACGAGTTAAGTTAATGCAATTACTGGAGTTACGAGCTTTAACGCGAGTTAAGTCACAATAAAAAAAATTTCGGCGCTTTATTAATCATCTTCAATTAATTAATCTCTTACGCGTAACGGTATCGCTACTACCAGGTTCAAAATACTGCTCAATTTATTGGGTTATTCAAGTTAACATAGGTTAAACTCAAAATTGCACAGATCATAATTACTTTTTTCAAAACAACTGATTTTTAAAATTTTATCAGTCAGTTAGCCCCTCTGAGACCCAGGAGAGCGCCGGCAACTCCGAACGTTTGTACTGCCGTTTTGCTTTACATGACTGCAAAAGTTAGTGTGGCTGTTGGACTGCATTAAGGACAATGGCCCGGTGCACAGCGTCAAAAATAGGATACATACACTAAAATTTCTGCTTACGTGCACTCCGAATCACTTTTTCGTAATACTTTATGTCATTCTAAAGCTAAATGATTTGTATACATTGTTCGGAAAAGCGTTTGCGCGCGCAAAATCCGGTTGCCGAGATATGGCGTATTAAAATGGATGAAAAGTTTAAATGCATTGGTGTGTACCAAAAGTCTGGTTATTCCCCGATCTTCTTGGAACTTTGCTGCAAAGACAGATGGTCATAAAGCCCGAAAGTGAACCAATTTCAGGCTCATAGCACTTTCCCATGATTTTAAAATGAATTTTGAAATTTTTGAAATTCATTTTGAAATCGGAAAAAACGCTATGGATCTCATATTGGTTCACTTTTGACTTTATGGCCATGTGTCTTTTATAGCAAAGTTTCAAGAAGATCGGGTAACAACCAGACTTTTGGTATATAGTATATACCAATGCATTTAAACTTTTCACCCATTTTAATACGCTATATCTCGGCAACCGGATGTTGCGCGCGCAAACGGTTTTCAGAACAATGTATACAAATCATTCAGCTTTAGAATGACATAAAGTATCACAAAAAAGGGATTCGGAGTGCGCGAAAGCGAAAGTTAGTGTATGTATCCCATTTTTGACAGCATGTACCGGGCCATTTCCTTTAATTCGCTTCCCCAGTGGACAAGTAGCGGAGATGCAAAAACGACAAAATTTTGTGTGATTCGATGCGGAACATTCGATTTGCTTCTCCCGTTGGCCGAAGCTTGCTCCGTAAGAAACTGTCTAAAGTACTCCGCTCCGTTTTCTGCACGCTACCAGAGCTTTATAAGCCGACGCCGACGCACCCGTATTAGTCGTCGTCGACATGCCCGCATCATTATGCGACGCACCAATATTCATCGGTGTTCAGAATTACACATTTACAACAGGACAAAGGGGGGGGGGGCAATTTTTTTCACGAAGAACAAGAGGCTTCACAAAATATCCACAGAAAACTACGTTAAGCAGTACCAGTATTTCTACGTTAAGCCCAGATGATGCCTTTGGCGGTCGCAGTGTACATCGGTTAAGCAGTTTTTTGCATAAAGGCGTTTGCAGTTATGGAAATTTTGCGATCCACTTTCAGAGCAGATTTTCATAACATTTTCCATATTTTAATTTCGTTTTTACTAGCAACTGGAATCTTCAGAGTTACGCTAAACTTGAGTTGCGCTAACTTATTTTTGAGTTGCGCTAGAGTTAAGTTTTCGTCCTGGCGAGTTAAGTTTCAGAGTTAAGTTATAACTCGTTAACTCGAAAAAAACTCAAGTTAAGTTAAATAGTTAAAATTAACTGCCCAGGTCTGGTACGTACAGTTTTCCGATGATATGCCTGCGTAATGAGTCAACACTGGCCTGGCCGTCGGGACCGACCCCGTGCAGATGCCACTCCTTGATGGACCCTTTCTGAGGAGCGAACTGTGGAGGATTGTCCAGGGGAGAGTTGGTCGGTGGTGACGACATGAAACTGATGAGGGTGTTGGTGTTGGCCGGCGACACCACCGACGTCTCACGGAGGGTGCCCTGCGGCACGCCGCCATCCAGCGTCGACAGAGTACTGGTATTGGGCGGAGAATTCACTTCCACCGACTGCTGATACGCCGTTGCCGACTGACCGCCCCTCGAGGGCGCCGGCACACCTTCCGACGGCGGTGGAAGTGACTGGCCGCCCAAGTTTTCTACGACCTCTTCCTGGCCACGGCGCTGCTGTTCCCATTCGGGGCGGATCGCTTGGCAGAAAGGCACGAGACATTGGCACTCGTTGCACTGCTTGGCGTGGTAACAGCACAGCGCGATCAGCGGCCAGCAGAGCGAACATTCCTCGGTGAATTTCAGTTGACAGGTCCTTGTGTGGGAGATTAAGCGTTTTATGTTCTGACAGGCGCGTACGCTGCAGGTATCACTGTGGCAATATCCGACGTGCAGCAGTGTCTGCAGAAGGCGTTCAACCATGGCCCAACGGGTTTCCGGCGCATTCTGCGGGGCCGTTGGCTCCACACGAAGCAGCTCCGGGTTCTGCATGGTGCGTTTTTTCCTCTTCCCTGGCGCGGTGCCGGCATCATCATCCTCCGCATCCTGCAAGTCCAACTGCTGCATTCCCTTGATAAAAGCGTCCAACGCGCTGTTCCACAGGTCGCCACCGCAGGGCGGCAGCTTCGCCGCACCACCCTGCACCCGGTCGTTCTGGTCGACCGAAAGCCATGCGTTCCACACCTGCACATGGTCGTTCATGCAAGTGGCACCTGGGGGCGGTGATGCGTCGTCCACGCTACCAGGAGACCGGATGGCGATCAGGCCGGAATCATCCGATGGCAGCGAGGGGAGAACAGGCTCCGCACTGTGGGATGCTGAAGGCGAAAGGGGAAGCGAAGAATTCATTTGCCAGGTGACAGAGGGCGCGAAGGAGAAGCACACCACAGAGATCGACCTTGGGAAAAAACGTTGATCAGGTAAATACTAAATGCGATATGTGTTCATAACTCAATAAGTCATGAGTTACATGAGAAGCCCCTCATCACCTAACTGGGCTAACAGCTCACAAGAACCAACATTCCCCACAGTCTCCGTTCTACACTCACCGTTAAAAAACTGCAGAAAGTCGAAAACAAAACTTACAAAAATAGCGAAGATCTTAGAATTCTAACGTCACAACTTTTACAGTCCTACTATCAGTTTAATATCGTGCTGAATGGACGAATAGCATTAATACCATTTACAGTGATTTACTCACGTGAAAAATTCAAATTTTACTGAGAATATAAACGAAGCCGTGAATGGATAACAAAAGACAGGTATAAGCGCCACTACAAAATAAAAATTGGAAAAAAATCAAAATAAGCAAAATTAAGTGAAACTAGCAACCGTATAATTCTGGGCAAAGATAGTGCTGAATCACCTTAATAATTACCAGAAATTACCTTTTTAATTCCCAACCGAGCGAATCCGAGACAAATCGACACGACAAAACTCTGCTCCACAAAATGAAAAATTCCACTCGCGCGTTCCATAAAGATTTCTGCCCTGACTCACACGGGCGTGCGCTAAGGAAAACGAGCGATTAAAACCAGGACCGATTAAAAACCTGAGCAAGGAGATTTTTTAATCGCTCATCTTTTTAATCGCTCTGCTGATAGAGTGATCAAGAAATTTCGCAGATTTTCTTAATCGGCCAGCTTCTTAATCGGTAAGAAACTTCATTAGGACTTAGGAGTGGCATCAGGAGCCAATGGTACACGCGTAACGTGTTCGAGGTTCAGACTTCAGGCCAACTTCTTAATCGGTCCAACTATAATGAAATCACTCCTTTTCCTTAGCGCATCTGCCTGTCACTGACTGTCATCAACACAAATAGCACTCTCAGTTTTCCACAGTACTGTCATACTTGATACGCGGGCCAAAAGTCAGGACAAAGTCCAGAAATTGTTTCCTCTCGAGTCTCGTGCAACGAGTATTGTGCGACTGATGAGTGTCACGCGAAATGGTCGATTACAGTTCTTATGACGGTCCGTATGGCTCAACCCCCAGTTCGGCAGCTACACGTCTGTTTTCTCGTTTTCACTTCTCCATAATGCCGATACAGTAAGTACTTACTTATCGTTAATTCTTACAAGGTAAGCCTCGCGATCCGCGCTCGGCAAGTGTGTATTGGAAAGGTTAGGCTTGAATTTATGAAATAACTCGGCCACTCACTCGCCTACAGATTGTGCTCACGGGATAACCGTGGTAGCTAGCAGACCTGGGCAGTTATGGAATTTCGGCTCATAGTTAGAGTTACGAGTTAATCGCAGGTCGCGAGTTAAGTTAACGAGTTAAGTTAATGCAATTACTGGAGTTACGAGCTTTAACGCGAGTTAAGTCACAATAAAAAAAATTTCGGCGCTTTATTAATCATCTTCAATTAATTAATCTCTTACGCGTAACGGTATCGCTACTACCAGGTTCAAAATACTGCTCAATTTATTGGGTTATTCAAGTTAACATAGGTTAAACTCAAAATTGCACAGATCATAATTACTTTTTTCAAAACAACTGATTTTTAAAATTTTATCAGTCAGTTAGCCCCTCTGAGACCCAGGAGAGCGCCGGCAACTCCGAACGTTTGTACTGCCGTTTTGCTTTACATGACTGCAAAAGTTAGTGTGGCTGTTGGACTGCATTAAGGACAATGGCCCGGTGCACAGCGTCAAAAATAGGATACATACACTAAAATTTCTGCTTACGTGCACTCCGAATCACTTTTTCGTAATACTTTATGTCATTCTAAAGCTAAATGATTTGTATACATTGTTCGGAAAAGCGTTTGCGCGCAAAATCGGTTGCCGAGATATGGCGTATTAAATGGATGAAAAGTTTAAATGCATTGGTGTGTACGAAAGTCTGAGTTATTCCCCGATCTTCTTGGAACTTTGCTGCAAAAGACAGATGGTCATAAAGCCCGAAAGTGAACCAATTTCAGGCTCATAGCACTTTCCCATGATTTTAAAATGAATTTTGAAATTTTTGAAATTCATTTTGAAATCGGAAAAAACGCTATGGATCTCATATTGGTTCACTTTTGACTTTATGGCCATGTGTCTTTTATAGCAAAGTTTCAAGAAGATCGGGTAACAACCAGACTTTTGGTATATAGTATATACCAATGCATTTAAACTTTTCTATTCTAATACGCTATATCTCGGCAACCGGATGCTGCGCAAACGGTTTTCAGAACAATGTATACAAATCATTCAGCTTTAGAATGACATAAAGTATCACAAAAAAGGGATTCGGAGTGCGCGAAAGCGAAAGTTAGTGTATGTATCCCATTTTTGACAGCATGTACCGGGCCATTTCCTTTAATTCGCTTCCCCAGTGGACAAGTAGCGGAGATGCAAAAACGACAAAATTTTGTGTGATTCGATGCGGAACATTCGATTTGCTTCTCCCGTTGGCCGAAGCTTGCTCCGTAAGAAACTGTCTAAAGTACTCCGCTCCGTTTTCTGCACGCTACCAGAGCTTTATAAGCCGACGCCGACGCACCCGTATTAGTCGTCGTCGACATGCCCGCATCATTATGCGACGCACCAATATTCATCGGTGTTCAGAATTACACATTTACAACAGGACAAAAGGGGGGGGGGCAATTTTTTTCACGAAGAACAAGAGGCTTCACAAAATATCCACAGAAAACTACGTTAAGCAGTACCAGTATTTCTACGTTAAGCCCAGATGATGCCTTTGGCGGTCGCAGTGTACATCGGTTAAGCAGTTTTTTTGCATAAAGGCGTTTGCAGTTATGGAAATTTTGCGATCCACTTTCAGAGCAGATTTTTCATAACATTTTCCATATTTTAATTTCGTTTTTACTAGCAACTGGAATCTTCAGAGTTACGCTAAACTTGAGTTGCGCTAACTTATTTTTGAGTTGCGCTAGAGTTAAGTTTTCGTCCTGGCGAGTTAAGTTTCAGAGTTAAGTTATAACTCGTTAACTCGAAAAAAACTCAAGTTAAGTTAAATAGTTAAAATTAACTGCCCAGGTCTGGTAGCTAGGTCACAGCTGGGACAGTGCTGATACTGTAGCTCTTTCACTCACTCATCTAGAGATGTTGATAATGAGTCGTGGTAGATCGGTCGGTCGGTCACTCAGCTACAGATTTCGCTTGGACGTCTAATGGACGGTGAGAATGTGTGTATGATGCAGCAAGGGTACAAAAGCCTTTCGCATCTGCGCTCACCATGTTAGGTCCTCCTTTAACTAGAAAGGTTACTTTAACTTTGTACTATATGTAGCAGTACATAATAATTTAATACAGTATATTCTCAGATCCTTGGTTACAGCTTTCTGTATCTGTACTTTGCTTCACCTATATCTGTACTTATCGTTAAAATAAACCGTGCTGTACAGATGTCAGGTATCTCAAATAAAAAGTAAGAGGGTGCTTTGTCAGGATCATCCACAAATTTCAGGAAGGCAAAAGACCACAAAAATTCCACCCGCCCCTCGTGGTGGTTGAGTTCCTGAGTAGTGTTAACTGTAAGGTTCTGCAGAATTCGTCAACCTGCCCTCGTCTTTACTGTCCATACGTAATTTCTCAATGATCCCGTTGTGTTAAGTACACAAACATGGATTTCGTATGTTCTCCAGTACTTAAGACGACTAAGAGAGTTTGTGGAACTGGAAGGGTCTAGGTCCAATCAAAATTCAACGTAAATACCTATGGAAAATAAGAATCATTTCAAGACTAAGCTTGACTTATACCGACCACGCGTTGATTTATCCATAATAACCCACGGAATTACGCCTTTTGACGGTAAGATTGTATGAATGTATAGACAAGGTAGCCTCGCGCATCCGCGCTCGGCACTTAAGTACTGGATAGTATTGGCTTTGTTTCGGAAAGGTCATTGTAAATATATAAAGGCTGACGTTCGGAATTTCCGACGTTCTGACAATTTTAATTTTTCACGTTTTGACCTTCTGACGTTATGACGTTCTAACGTTCTAACGTTATAACGTTCTGATGTTCTTACTTTATGACGTTCTGACGTTCTAACATTCTGATGTTCTGACGTTCTAACGTTCTGACGTTCTAACGCTCTGACGTTCTAACATTCTGACGTTCTAACGTTCTGATGTTTTTACTTTATGACGTTCTGACGTTCTAACGTTCTGACGTTTAACATTCTGACGTTATGACGTTCTGATGTTCTCACTTTATGACGTTCTGACGTTCTAACGTTCTGACGTTCTGATGTTCTTACTTTATGACGTTCTGACGTTATGACGTTCTGACGTTCTAACGTTATAACGTTCTGATGTTGTTACTTTATGACGTTCTGACGTTCTAACGTTCTGACGTTCTGACGTTTAACATTCTGACGTTATGACGTTCTGATGTTCTTACTTTATGACGTTTTGACGTTCTAACATTCTGATGTTCTGACGTTCTAACGTTCTGACGTTCTAACGCTCTGACGTTCTAACATTCTGACGTTCTAACGTTCTGACGTTCTAACATTCTGACGTTCTGACGTTCTGACGTTATGAAGTTCTGACGTTCTAACGTTCTGACGTTCTTACTTTATGACGTTCTGACGTTCTGGCGTTCTGACGTTATGACATTCTAACGTTCTGACGTTCCGATGTTCTTACTTTATGACTTTCTAACCGTGTTACGTTCTGACGGTCATACGTACTGAATTTCTGACGTTTTGACGCTCTGAAATACGTATGGACTTTTGCATGACGTAATAACATATAATTTCACCTAAATTTCACCTAATTTCACCTAACGTTCTGAATTTCTGACGTTCTGAATTTTTGGCGTTTTTGATTTTTCACTTTCAGACGTTATTAATTTTTCACGTACGGATTACCTGACGTTCTGTCTTTTGGCGTCCTGACATCTGATGTTTTACGTTCTGACGTATAGATACTGTGTAAGCGGGATACTGGGCAATGTACTTTACCTTTTATGGAGGTTTACGTAAGTAATTTGCTGCTCACATAATAATTTTTCATCTACAATCTACATTAAAAAAGAAGTATTTATGTACCCGGTTTAGTCTCCGTGGTTACAGTCATTGTGTTATGGGCTTTTCATAACTGTGCAGTCAATACAGTACTTACTTCTTCGAGTGCTCTTTACGTTTCCTATACTTAAGACCTGGTGAAACCATCTTCTGACCACTGGGTAAAAACGGCGCATAAATACGCTTTGGTCGGTAAGCTTGTATGAATATAAAGATATTCAGCGGCGGCAATAACTTCAGCCATAATAATTCAGGCATTATGGAATAGCCAATTTAATACTAGAAAAATGCATGTTGTCGTGCATTGGCAGACCGGAGCGTGATTTATGGGAACTGACCAAATACATGATACGTACCAAATTCGTGTACATATACACCAAAGCTTCCGCTTTCGCACACTCCCAAATACCTTTCTGCATTTTTTATGGCACTGTGGAGCTAGGTAATTTGTATACACTGGCGTGGAAACCGTTTGCGCTCAGAACATGCGGTGGGAGAATCATGGTGGAACCAAGATTCCAGCACGGAGGCGTACCAAAAGCCCCATGTTATCAACTGATCTTCTTCAAATATTGCATAAAAAGCGTATCAGCATGTAGATCGTTTGAACAACGAGCCAGGGTTGTATCATTTTTTTTCCATTTTAAAAAAATTATGTCTAGATTTTTTATCCATTTTGCAGCTTTACCCACATCGCGAAAATCTGGTTCAGCGTAAAAGCGATTTTTTAGCGATTGTGCGTTTTCTTAAAAAATTTGAAAAGTCGGACCATAATAAGCCTTTTGATACACCTAAATACATTTAAACATTTTGGAATTTCCCCAACCAGATGTTGCCTGCGAAACGGTTTTCACCCGAATGTATACAAACCACTTCGCTGCGCATTGAAAGAACTCAATGCAAAAGTATTAATTTTTTGAGTGCTCGAAAACAAAAATTGTCGTGCCTGCACACGAATTTTGGGTCATGTACCGGGTCACATCGCTTCAGCAAAATTACCGCTGCTGTGGCGGTATAGGACCGCAAAATATGTACCACATAAGGGGCGCACGGACGGACAAGGGAGGGCGTATAAGTACCGGTGCAAGGTTACTTTGCCGTAAACTAACCTTGAATTCATACCGGTCCACGATTTCATCATCATGAGTCATCATCATTCATGACCATTATGACCTACTATCTCCGATGGTAACAGCTAGAAGGGCTAGTATGAAAACTTTTCAGAGGGAAATTTTTGCCGGGAGCCATTATAATATTGCCGATCAACTTATGTGTATTATACAGAGGCACGGGATGAGGCTACACTACATCCAGTCATATCATCATAATAGGCAAATGCGGTGACGTAGCGCAACTTCCTAGCGTTCTTTCCGTGACGACCTTCCGTAACGGACTTCCGTAATCGACGGAAATCAAAAGATGCAGTATTGCTGTACAGAGATAGGGCCGCTATGTCACATCAGTCAATAATCACGTCACAGCGGTCAGCTCCGTGATTTTGTATAGACCCACAACAACAGACACCACCAATGGCATTACGTTAAATGCTCTGACATCCTAACGTTGTTCCGTAACAATCTTGTGTAACGGAAAGAAATAAAGGCCTATTTATACTTCACTTCAGTCACGTTTTTTTCTACGTCCGTCAAAAATGTGTTTTATGGACGTCCACCAGAATATACGAGAAAAAAGGTGGCCGTGACAAAAAACGGAGCTAACATCCAGCTTAGATCACGGTCGTGTGCAAAGCGGCTTTCTATTTATACTAGGACAGCATGTCCGTCAGAAACCAAATTTCGAGCCCAAAACAACCCGAATTAATTGTTGTGAAATCTGTCCTGAATGTATGCCAAGTGGAACCTAGTCATACATCTGGTGCCAGTAATTACCTAGCTCTTTTTAAATTTTGTTTAGATTTGTGAACATCAGAAACTGCGCTTCTGTTACTACGTGTAAACCCGCGGTCGGGTTAAAGGCTGAAATATCGCGCATGAAAGGTGGCATACGGCGCCATACGCATGCTAAAAGTTTCTAATGCAACAATTTTGAAAATGTTAAAGGCAACAAAACGTAGTAGAAAGTAATGTGAAAACCTTGTGCAAGTTTGGGGAAAGTTCATAAAGAACGGTGAAATTTGAATTCTTTTGGGAAATTCTCTACTGAATATAAGCAGACTTGCGCGAAAAGTACAGAACTTGATGTCCGTCAACTTTGAAAAAATAGAACCAGTTCTATTTCAAAATTTTGACGGACGAAGCCAAATTTTGACGGCCATCAACTTGACGGACCTAACTTTCGGACGATGTCCGGGCATGTGGTTATACTCCACAAGTCAGTCACGTGCAATGTGACGGAGATGGGGAAGTGTGTATAGTTGCGAAATTTCATCAGTTCCGTGAGATGTGACGGTCTTAAAGCCGAGTATAAATAGGCCTTAAGAGTTGTATAGTATCGCTGTACACAGTCGTTACGTACGTCACGGGCCAGGGCTGCCAACCACGTTGTCATAGACAATGGCTGCGATCGTCGTAGGGCATACTGGTTATGTAGTTGCACGATGTCATAGTTTTACATTTGTATCCACTATCCAGTTTCCGTAACGGATTTTCGTAACGGACAGAAATCAACCAATACATTAGTCTTGAATACGGAGGACCTTCGCTACGCTCCGGTCGAAAATTCTGTTAATCGCCGAAGCGCAATGCCAAATAACGTGGGGAAGCCGGACTGGATCCAGGATACGCGGGCAAGGAAAGTTAGATCGGAGAGTCGACTATGGAATGCGGCTTAATCGTCTTCTTGGTAACATTTTTGCTGTTAACCCTAAAATTCTAGAAGCCAGTTCTGTACCTATTTCAAATTTCTACGCAAAGCTGTTGAACAATGACCATTGGTCATCAAATGATCAAGTACTAAAATAATAGTCAAAAATCAAAACGGAAAGTTACAGACCACTGCGTTCCGCCGACCACGAGCTAATACGGTAATACAGTGTACCGTAGTATTCAGATCTTATTCAGATCTTAACTACTTATCAGTTATCATTACTGTCGAAGGCATATTCTGCATGAAAAATACATGCAAAATAATACAGATAAGTGTTTCGACAGACATAGGTTATGTTTTTACCTGCAAATTTTAATTATCAACGAAACTATTGATTCCGTGAAGAAAAGGTTCACTCACCGGCGCGAAAAATTGCTTATGCAATTGTGGCGAGCTACGAGTTTATTCAGGCAATAGCCAATTAACATAACAAACAAGCCCACGCTGATAGACACAAATAAAAAGATAGGTTTACACATTAAAAAAACAACCATAATCGTTGCTGTCATAATGTGTCATTGCCAACTTTCGGGCGCGCGTTCAATGTGCCCAAGACAGCAGCCGCATGACCTCTAACAGCAGCCAGGCTAAAACGTTGTCTAGGAAAAGCGGTTGAACGAGACCCCCCGGTCACACCGCGAATATTCCTGCCGACAAAACGAATCATTTCAGCAAAGGCCGTCCCGAAAGTTCTTCTGACTATTGATCAGGCATGAATATTTCGTTGATCCCATATAGTGCCATTTTGCTGAGTTGGGCGGTATCCACTTGTGTCAGATCAACGTCCACCCATGATCGGGGTGTGCCGTCAGCGTGAAAACCGCTGAACCTATAATGCGTATTGTGTATGCCAAATTGCCAATATTAGTATGTTACAGTAGTACCTACCGTAATAATTATTATACGATTTATTACTAACATCTTGAAAGCTGAAATATTACATATTCGGCAAGTACAGATATGCGTGCGAAAATCCTTAGGTATGTGATTTGTTTTACTAATTACAAAAAGCGCGATTTGTTTTAAGAATTAGAAGCAACCCAATGAAATAATCTATTTTGCCGCAACAGTAGTATTACACATTCCTTCCCGGCATACGTACACCAGTTTGTGGGTGAAACGACTTACACTGAAAGGTAGCTGCGAATGGTGTCCCATTCAGGCGGATGCAACAGGTCGCGCACCCAACGCGCATAAATGCTATTGACCTTTGCCTGCATTGCATCCGTAACCGGTGGAAAGCCTTCATTGACTGCCCACATGATGCGGCTGACCATATTAGCTCGGCCTTCGAGGCAATCAAGAACCAGCCGCGGTACCGTGATTTCCAGCTGATCAATGGTCAGCGTGTGGTCCCATCCGAGAGGCAGCATTAGATTCTTCTCCCTTGTAGGCAAGGGCCACAGATTCTTAAATTCCTTCTCGGCAAAGATTTCGTACATTGGGCGGCCAAAGAGATAGCTGACTTTCCAGTTATGCCAGACGATGCGATCACAGCAGTATGCAAATGCTTTTGTATCTGTTGTCAAACAATGTGTCAAGTGAAATTTATCCTCGGAGGTGCACGTTCCGCGGCTGTTCCTGACAAAGTCCTTCAATACGATCAAGGGCAGATGAACTTGTACGGCTTTCATGGCTCCCAGTAAAAAAGGGAGAAATAGCGTGCAACAGTTGCCGAGAGATCTTGTTATTATCGTCAAGCTTTTGGTCGCTGGGTTGATTGTGCGAGTCAGCAGCGCTGCCACGGTGAAGCAGTTGTAGTTGTCGGACGTAGTTTCTCTAGTCATGCTGTCCAAACGTACGCGGATGTGCTTCGTTGTGCCAGGACTGCTTAACAGCTGCTGCCATAATGCGCACACTCTGTTCAAAACAGAATGATATGTCAACGTAGGTGAAGTTATTCATTTGACAAACCTCAAACTGAACTGTAGACGAACGGACAGCTCCTGATTTGTAAGCAAAAAAGGGACGGATCAGACTTAATTAAAGAAAAAATTTTCTTTAATTTACGATTACGTTACACTAGTTGAATTAGTACATGCGCAAAAACAAAGGTCACAACTCACAAGGATCACTCTCGGGCAGATTAACAATGACTGTTTCTGTTTGCACAGTTGTCTCCTTCTAGCGTGAGAACGTACCGCGTGAGCTTCATCTGGGAATGCAGATCCAGGTAAGAACAGATTTCGCTGAATATCCAATGAGGCAGATGACAAAACAACATTGCTTCTGCTGATTTTAAACCCGAAGACTCGATTCGGTTCACTACAATTTATCATGAATACGAGTATCAGATACACCTAGTTGCGAAGACGATTACACTTATACGATACTAAAATGAATTAACAGGGATTCTAAAACATGACGATAATTATTTTACAGGCGCTTCTTTCAGCCCCGTTTACGACAGGCGTGGTAGAGGTACCTATCAAGTCACAGCTAATTACCGCCTACTTGCTGCGCTGATATCGGTTGGGTCACTCTCAGAACAAGTCGGCAGCCATTTTCCCCGAGTCGCCAGATGCCTTTCCACCACTATACACAGCTTTGACATGGTCATCTGCTGCGCATCCGCACTCGTTCCGACGCCGATAACCACAAACACGCAATTGTTCGCTTCGATGCGTAAATGAAAACGGCAGCAGTCCGTCAGGGTGGACAGCGCTGCATCTTCCTCGAACACTTCACGAAAGTGCTTAATTACGCGCGACCTATCTGCCGGTTGGCCAAGCAGCTGATTAGCTGTGGTAAAGGAAGCACAATATTTGGTATAACCCAGTGCGCTGTTCCGGTACAGAAACGCCGGCTCAGTGAACCATTCCAAGCCGAGGATCTGGCGATGATCAATCAGTTCTATTCGAGCTTTAGCTGGATCTCCGCCTTGGACATTTGCCTTGACGTAACACATATAGCACCGCTTACATGCCGCAACAGAAAATATTATAAAAACCGACTGGAACCGGAATGGACCGTCGTCTTCGTCGCGGAGTGCCGCGTAAACAGGTTTGTCGCGCTGGTGATTCTCTTGATGATCATACCATGGCATCGAATAAACACACGCTGCATCCACCCACCTGGCTTTGACCTTGCTCGAATCGAAATTGACAAACACTTGGTCCCCATTGATGTCCTGAATAAATCCTAGCAACATGTCACCTTTGTCACTCACTGCAACCGTGTTCTGATAACTCATCTGATTGAAGCCAGACAGCAGCCGGCGAAACGGCCGGAATGGAGGCATCGGTTCGGCCTCGGCATCCACTGCCTGCTAAAACCTACAGAAAGCCCGCCAAGCATGATCACCACCAATCACAGTTAAGTTTCAAATTCACTATAGTAGTTACTAGTTAGTAATTGATAAGTAGAGATAGCAATGGCTGGTTTAAAATGGCGGAGGTTGCGGATGACGGCCTGTTTAACGTGTCCCTAACTATAATGCTGTCAACTGTCAAGTGGCAGCAACGTGGTGAACCTAATTTGTGTGGCATTTCACAATGCAGAGCGTTGGTAACTATTGGTTTTATTTCAGCTGGGGGGTTCAGAATAAAAATCATGAGGGTCAGTTTAAAATTTATTGACATCCAAAAATTTGAGACGCTTAGGCCCAAACAGATAAAAATATCCTAGAAGGTTCAAAAAGGTATACCTTTTCGAATCTTCACTTATCTTTATCTTCACAATCTTTATCTTCACTTACTTACGTAAGTGAAGATAAAAAATTTAAGAACTGGAAATAATTAAAAAATCTAATAGTAAGTACTTATTAGCAGTCTAACACAATTTTTATAATCCTTAGTTAAGCTGAAGCACCATTAAAACCCTTTTTGTAAATGACGGCATTAAAATTTGGATGGTAATTAATATAGGTAAAAACTACGTCTGACAGGTTAAGTTAGTAGTAGTTTGTGTGCAGATCGTTAATATCGGCCAGCATCCCTGCGAAGTTGGAGCCCCGGGGAACCTCCCGCACGTCAGATCATCGTCCGAGATGGGTGCATGACTTTTGCCGGAAGCACGGTTGTGCTTGGCAATGGCATGGGACATTACGTGGGTGGATACTGTTGTTTAGTCTCACCAAAAATCTATGCCATTTATGGCGGGAGCCGCTGCCGCCCCGGCCGAGGATAAGAAAGTGCGATTCTACTCGTATTTCGAGGAAAGGTACGTCTTCGCACCCCTAGGGTAAGCTTTCGAACACCATGGGCCATGGGGAAAGTCAGCTACGCAGCCTACGCTCATCGTGAAAAAAAAACCGGCAAGCGACTTCGGCTGCATATGCTGTAGTTGAATCTAGATCCACCCATCAGTGTCTGTCGCTAGAAATCTATCGCGGCAACGCCGCTTCCGTTCTCGCCTCTCGGAACAGTAGATGGAGCGGCAGCGTTACATGAGATTTTGTTGTTGTGATCAACTGTTCTTGATCTGTCTTGTACCCGTTGAATTTTTAAAATAAAAAATTCGGCACAATATACAGTATGCAAACAGAGTGTACGTATGTTCGACGCAATCGACGTCGTTCAGTCACTTACAGGAAAATCAAACATTCTCGTTACATTGAGGCGTTCAATGCATAAAAGGATGGTTACCCAGGTTATCTGGTTAATTATGTACTAGTTATGTAGTTAATTATGTAATAATTATGTAATACTTCAGCGGCCACCACGGCGCACGCCCAATAACGGCTGGCGTGCATCGTGGTGGCCACTCAAGTTTGTGCACTGGCACTCCACTTCCACCTTGCATACAAGGCGCATTATTTTTTGTGTTACAAATCGGAGATTTCGAGGTCTGGCGGGATTCGCAACCAAACGATAATTAATTTTCAAGTAAAACTTAATATTCACGCAGGACAGCATTAAAAGCGAATATATATATGTATATTTGTTTGTGTTTATACAAAGTATTACAAGTTTTTTATCTGTACATGTGCTAGATAGTAGATAGGCTATTTCGCCATTCCCGCTCTCTGACTTCTGAATTAAAACTTAAATTCTGAATTAAAACTTATCTGCCACCACTTTAGTCCGCGCGATTTAATTGTGCTGGCGAGAAAGTTCCAGTTTCAATCATCAAGGGTTCGAATTTGTGTGCAGAAGTACAGACAGAAACAATAGTTATTTACGCTAGTAATTCAAAACTTGTAATCTGCGATCTGAATTTAACATTAATTTGTATACAGTAGATAGGAATATTATGATAAGAGCCCTGCGCAATTTGAAATAACGTTTTTAGCCATTAATGTGCTCATAAAAATTTTTCGTTTGTATTTCTTACTGGCACTGTCAATCTCATAAACTTTTGAAAACTCATAAACTTTCATTATATTATAGTAATTATACTGAATACAGTGTACACTGTACTGCTTGCAGCTATAATAATTTAATCGTAAGTATTGCAATTTCACGTACCTGTACTTGGCTTCACAGGAAAATTAACGTTTTTCGTATGATATTGTGCACGTGAGAAGGGTATGACTGCCGAAATGATTAATTATTTTTAGATCGAAAATAGCTAACACTTGAATTTTCTAAAAATATTGATTGGGGGCTGCGAGTTTTTGCCTAGCTAACGCAAATAATTCTGGAGCGGGTGAAAGGAAAATCCGAAAATGGTATACGCTCCGCAGTCCGCACTATGTAACCAAAAAGTACACAGTACATGCTACTGGAAAGCGAACAGCCTTTTTGACCCTTGCGTTCGGTTGATCAGTGCAGCGCTTTGATACCGACTACAAATAGACTGATGACATCCAACTTCAGTGCGGAGAGAAACCGCATGGCGACTGTACGGTTTATAACAAGTCAGCACATGCGCAGGAGTGCGCGAGTCAAGATTAGTATGAGTGAGACCGAACGCTTTGTGCTCTAATTGCACATAATTATAAGAATTATGATGTTATTAACCTCGGGGGACTGGACGATTGTGCGCGAACTTTTGCCGAAGTATTTTTCCACAGAATGTGAAACAAAAGCCAATGTACTGAAAAGCAAAACAACAACAAAAGCCAACGCATGTTTACTATTTTCCAAAAAAATGCCTTCAGAAGTTCAATATATGTACGAGTAAACGTGCCGACCGCCGAAGGCGGGAGGCTACCTTGTAATAATGATTTTTAATAATAATTATTGTATTAATTAGTAAAAGGTAGCCTTGCGGCTCGAGCATCCGCGCTCGCACTTAAGTGCTGGATAGTGGATAATATTGGTTTTATTTTGGTTTTAATTTTTCCGTGGTTACAGGCAGTATGGAATACTGGGCTTTATTCCAGTGCTCTACATTTCCTATACGAAGACCCGATGAAATTATTTTCTGACCATAGGTCACTAAAAAAACTAAAATGTATTGGCAAACCTATGGAAAATATGGAATTTTTTAAGACCAACCTTGACTAAAACTTGTGTTGTCATGTCTTTATGAATCTCAAGTTTCAATTATCTGTATAAGTAAACAGCGAAATACTTTTCCGGAACTTTGCGGACCTATTCCACTAATTTTTCTTTTCCCACAAATGTACCTTTAAAAATATTTCTAAATATTAAAGCTGTTTTCAAAGTGTAGAAATACTAAACATAGAGTACTCGTAGTGACCCCGCTACGCCAAACTGGCTTTCTTAACCTCTTTTCTGATACTATTATGAGCGTGTGTTGTGTTCAGCCAGGTTTAAATTCCCATGCATTTCTGTAAAATATAGCAGTTTTATGGGTTACCTGATTACCGTGATGAAACTATAAACTATTATAAAATAATAAAAGAGTTATAAGTTTTTTCAAGGTGTGTACACTGTACAGCTAAGTTAGATTGTACCGGACCGGATTTGCTCTTAAGGAAGTTATGGAATTATGATTACGAAACTACAGATAGGATCATAGGTGTGTGGACGTGCTTATCGCAACTTTTCTGCAATTTTATTTTGAGTTTTTTTCGAGCGTAGACATGCTGAAAATTAAAGCCTGAAATACAAAGGTTCATCGCTGAAGTTGGGAGCGGAAACGAGTGAAATAATGCCCAATATAACTCAAGCTTGCCATTTCCCTGTAGTCTAATAACGTTTGGCCTTTATATCGAAATACAGGGTATTCTACATGATGAGTTGCATTAGTGGCGTAGTGAGCTGAACTGCTTAATTAACAGCTTCGGCTCACCCCGCCACCGACTCAATCACAATGCAAATCTCAATCACTATGATTTACGAGTATTTTTCATCTTCCAGTTTTTCGTTGGATATTTTTCTTGTTGTTTCATGAGTTCCACACTCTATTGTTACGATGTTATCCACCAAATTCCATCCTGCATAAGAATTATTCTCTGACGTGCCTATCCGAGTAGCGTGACCATGGAAGAATTCAACTCGTACTACGACTATTCGCGTCGCAACACGTATCCCAGCGCAACGCACAGCGTCGCAACGGTTCCCGCCAATGTAAACGCACCTGCGCGCCGTTTACCTCGCGTTGCTTTCTCACACGGCTGTTCTTTGCAGAATGATAGCTGGTGGGGTTCGCTAGCTAAATTCACCGTCAAGAAGCTGAAGGAATTCGGCGGATCCGTGGTTGACAGCGTGACGGGTGTCGTCCGCGAACCCAACGATCAGCACACTCAACACGTAATGCGAATTATAGTGTCTCTACTCTAACCAGTTCCTTGCATGATTCTCGTTACTACCTTAGTCTGTCCGACATTTATATTCAAAGAAAGCATTGCCTTTCATGGTTTAGGGCCATTCTAACAGGTTTTTCGTATCGTGGTGCAGAAGTTATCCGTTGTGTAACTGGTGTTGCGTTTGCAGCGAACTTTCCTGGGAACCCAGACCAGGTACCAGATTAGCAACGCTGGCAGCAATTCCGATCTGCAGTTGGCTTCCCGGGGGGATTCCGGTGGTAATCCGTCCGCATTACTCGAGGAAATCGATCGCACCATCGATCTGCTGCAGAATAAGAAGCGCAAACTGGAAACCACACTTTCTTCCGATAACGGTGAGTCTTCTGTGTTGAAAATTCTGTTTTTAATAATTTCTTATCTTCAGGATACATTTATAATCCCTAGTATTGGTTGTGCAATATTCATTATAATTATTTGGAATTATAGCCATCGTTTTCACAATATCTATCAAGTTTTTTGGAGTTTTCTGTGTGAGAATACATCGCTTTTAGACTGTTTCAGTGATTAAATAATTTAAATTGCTTGTCGTGTTGAATTCAGGAACAGTAGCTGATTATTTTAAGTCGAAGTACGTCTTTTTGTTTTTTATCATTTTACGTAATTTGTCTTGATTGTTTAGTGTTAATTTTTCGTAAATACTTCCATTTCGTTGTCTAGAACAATAGGCAAAATTAGATCGGTTTTTTGTCTTTATGCATCGAATTTACTTAATTTTTTCCTCTAATTCCGGTATAAATATTTTGTTATATTTATTGTTGTTTTTATGCTACTTTTATTAATAAATAATTAAGATTGTTTTTTACAAATAATGGAATTTCGTCGTCTGGATTCTGGAAGAATTTTCCATAATTAGAGCGGCTTTTGCAAGGATTTTGTTTAATTCTTTGGAGTATTCATGTATAAATATTGATTTTTATTGTAATTTTTTTGTAAGTTTAGGTGCTTTAGCTTCCAAGCGCTTGACGACTTCATCCGCCTTCCCGTCGCGCCCGGGCCCGTGTCTGCCCAGTGTGACGGCGTCGTCCTCATTTCTGGGCGCGCATTCCGCGTCGTCTTCCTTTGCGGGCCGTGGTTCGCTGGTGCTGCCTTCCCCGCGTCCCAATCCCTTCCAGTATCCGTGGCGTGACGCCACCCAGCGCAGCGCCATCGCCGCCGCCAAGGAGCGCCTGCTGCACACCGCGCGCTGCTCTCCGTACTCCACCGCGTCGCCGCGGGTGAAGAAGACGCCGAATCGCCCGCCGCCCGCCAAACTGATCCCGCTGCCACCGTTGTCGCCCGCCTTCTTTTTCGCCAAGGCTCAGCCGATCGCTCCTGACAACGGAAACTCGTCTGTGGTGGACAATACGAGTTATACGACCAAGGAAGAAATTCAACCCGGTTGGTTTTTTTTAATTGTGATTATCTCCTGATTTAAATTTTCTTATTCGCTAGCAGTTGTCCGCGAGGTAGAAAGTAGCAGCATACTGTTGGGCTTAAAATGAAGCGTAATTTAATAGTGCTTTATAAATAAAAAGAATTTTTAACAGTGATATTCAGAAATCAGTGCTATGAACTGCTACTGTATATTTTTGACATTCCGCGCCATAATCGGCCATTTTGCTCCACCACGTTATTGGTGTGCCACTGTACTACAATATTTCCACACGTACACTGTGCTTGTTGAGGTGGGTTGTTTGATCAGCTTACAAGTTGCACTTGTTAGATGTGCGTACGGTAACGTAATGAAGCGGCGTTCAATGGTAAATTCAATCATTGCGAATGTTTATAGTTGTTCTTATATGATATCAGTGTTGTCGAAAGTTTTATGAGAAAATCGGCTTGCATCTTAAGCCCAGCAGCATGGCAGCAGGTGTTTGTTGCGAAATTTTTCACTTAATTTATTTAATCTTAATTTGTTTTTATCTTCATCAGTTTTAATCTCAGTTTCAATTTTTGTTTAATTTTAAGAGGAAGAAATATTTTCGATCTTGGATATGTACTATTTAATTTGCCTTCACGTTTGCAGAAATTCCCAAAGAAACGGCTCAACAACCACAGGAATTTGTGGCCAAACCCATTGAGAAGCCCGAAATGATCTCGAATGCCGTGGATCTGTCGACGCGCAACGACAAGCAGCCACCGCTGGATAAACCAGCTACCGTGAATAACAGTCCATTGAATGCGGCTCGTCAACCACCTCGGGATAACCCCCACGCCACAGCAACGCCACCGAAAACGGAAACCGCTCCCGTTGCACGAGAAAGTCCTCAAAAACCGAAACCTTCCGAAGAAATCAAAAATCCTTTTAAGACCAATGTCAACGCTTTCAATCCCGAGGGAATCGATCCCTCGCAGTTTCTGTGGGCGGGAACCACGGAAAAACCGCCACAGACGTTGGAGAAATCGCCGAAACTCCCAGAAATTATAGAAAAATCCCCGAAGACATCACAGAGTGTAAAACAACCGGAAACTGCTGCCAAATCAGCAAGTACTCCGCAATCCGTGGAGAAACTGCCGGAAATTCGAGAAAAATCGCCGAAAATTGCGAAAGCGCCGGAAGTCGTGAAATCCAACGCCAAACCGGTTGTTGAGACGGAGACCATCGAGCTGGACGACAGCGTCATCATCGACGAGAGCGGGCCGACCGTCACACTCCCTTCTTTCGGGGATAATCGTCGCGGGCCGTCCGCGGCGCATTCCGGTTTCGGCCCGGCGTATCGATCCGCCTGGGAGGTGCTGCACAATCCCGGTCCCGGGGTAGTGGAGATGCCGCCGCAGGAATGGGTGTCCGATGATCTGGACGCGGAGGGCGATGAGTGGGTGGATGAGGGCGATGCGTTCGGCGTGGAGAAGGATGATGATGAGGATGATGATGAGATTATCTGCGAGGGGTTCCTGGCGAAGGACAGCGTGGATGCGCCGCAGTTGGCGCGCGGACGCTTCCGGTTGGAGGTGGAGGAGAACGGGGACGGGGAGAGTGGGGAGGATTACGGAGAGGAGGGAGAGGATGAGGAGGAAGAAGGCGACGAGGACGAGGTGAGGTGCCGGGGAATGTTTTCATTTAAAGCAAGGCGTCATTGCGGTAGAGGATTACTTCTGTAGGCTTTTTCTGGCGTTTTATTATTAATTTGTAAAAAAATTTGATAATAATAATAATTTATGATTTTTAATATCGTTTGATTTTTGTGTAAAAATAATAGGAATCATCTACTTTGCTTATATAATATTTGCTTAATTACTTAATTGATGACTTGAATATTGTAAAAAATTGTTTTTCCATTTTCGATATGGTTATTTTACGAAGAAAATGTAGCAGTATCAACGTCTTTTTCTATTTTCAACCCGCCACATTATGCCGTTGTACTACGTTTTTCTTACGTTCTCCTTACACGCTCGTTTGTGGATATTAGTATGCTATTAATCTTTTCAATTTTGCCATAGTTTTTGATATGACATGCTGTGAATTCTGGTATTTGAGTGTGTTAAAAATCTCCGCCATGTGACAGTTGTTACGCGGTTTGATAAGTAGAATGTATGTTGTAGGGCAGAATTTTGTTTCCTACACGAATCGACTTGCATTGCGAACGAATGAGATGACTAGCGTCATCATTGTATCAATACGATTGATAGCGTTCAGTTGATGGCTGTTTAGATGGAGGAGGAGGAAGGCGACGATGAGGAAGGCGAAGACGAGTACGATGACAACGACGACGGAGAGGAGGACGTGAATGAGGAAGAGGACGACGAGGAGGAGGTGGACTCGGCCGTGGAGGTGTCGGCGGATGACGGCGACAGCCAGTTCTCCAGCGGCGACGACCCGGACGACGAGGCCTGACCGCCGCTCGCATGACGCTACAGTGCCCCAAAGACTGCGCAGTCATTACGCTGTTGCTTTGTTTTTTGTATATTTTTGGTTCCATGATCTTCAGTGGCAAGCGTGGGTTTACTAGACCGGCGATTCGGTATAGCAAATGAAATTTTTGTTGACTAATAATTCGTAACGATGGATGGAACGGTTTCCTCTGTTCCGCCGCTCAATTGGAGTGTTTTGCAGTTTCTCGCTGGTTGAACGAGTATTTTGGTTGAAAAAGATAAGAGACTTAACCGTAATGTGGAAAGGTTATTGTTTTGTAACGCTCAAACTGGGATCGAGATGCAAAATCACAAATTTGTGTTAATGTAAAAATTTGGGACAGATCAACCGATTTGAGTAGAAATTTAAAGACAGCTACGGCATCGAGAATTCGAGGGTTAACAGCAATCGTAGTGCAGTGCCACATACACGCGAAGTTAACATTGGTCAAATTTCCCTCTGATTTTGCGTAGAAAGCAATGCGGAATTATTTTTATAACGGTGCTTATAATGAATATGTCGGTTAAGAAGGAATTAAGTGTTAATGTATTAATCAATTACTTAAATGTTAGTTGTTAGATAATAACCTGAGCATTTTTCCTCAACGTGTAGTACATATTTAATGTATGAGCGTGCATTGGTGATTGGTAGACCGGAGCGTAGCTTACAAGTTAGATTAAATACGGTCAAAACTTCATTATCTGAATTTATCTGCCCGCTGTATTTCTTAATTGTAGTTCAAAGTTTAATCAAACTTTTTTTTTAACTTTAATTTTATTCAAACTTTAATCGTAGTTCAAACTTTGAAACCTAACAATAACGCATCGTAAGCGATTCCAGGATCCTAAACCGTTGCCTTTTATGTCATGGTGTGGGATAGCAGGGAAATTAAAATAAAGGGGGGTGTTTTTCTGGAGCAAAGGGGTGGGTGACGCCACAGAGGACAGTTCCATAATGACGTCATCACACGCGCATCTTTCGGGATAGGCAGACACTTTTTCCCTTTTACTGAATCAGAAGACCTTTCCTGCGCTCCGGTCGATTAATCAAGCACCTTCTTTGAAATACTTTTACAATTTTTAGATATTTGAGATAAGTAGGCGAAACTGCAACACAGTACGACTACATACTACGTATTATTCAGAATTCATTCACACACTGGCAGGCAAACATCACTTATGTTAAACTGCAAGGTTAACCAGAACAGCCGGCGTCCTCCATACCACTGCGTGACATGTTGCTGGAGGCCAGTTACTGGAAATATTGCAGATATCGTGGCAAAAATCAAAACCGCCTGTTGGAGCAGTCGATACTGGAAGCCGGTATGTGGATGCCGGCCGCGGTTATAAAAGAAAATATTAGTAACTGTCTCCTATAACCTAATGCATCCTCGGCCCTGTAAGACTAAGCGCCATAAGGCTACTGTACGAGTTGTCAATGAGGCTACTCATGAGCGGTAACATAATATGTACAGAGTACAGTACTTACTCGTACAAGCCGGGTGATTAATTTCTTGCTTTCATGTACTGTACATGTGTTACGATGCCAGCATCCTGGACTGTACTTTGGACCAGCGGGTGGATCGGACATGTGCGGTGCCTGTGTGAATGGACCATTTACGGGTGTGCGATTAGTGGATTATTGCCTGTGTATTGTGGCTTGTTTATGTAAAAGACGTTGCTCTGTGCTGTGCATGATAGTGTCACTGCGAGTGATTGATTACTCTATTTTGTTGCACTTTTGCCTGTCTTTAGCCGATCGCATCTTGTTATTGTAGCCAATGTCCATTCGGAATATTCCTGTTGTTCTCTTGTTCTATGTAGACTATGCTGCGGTTTAGTATATATAGAGTCGCGGGGCTGTAAGAAAGTAACAGCTGTCATCCAGTTTAATAAACGATTATTCGTTTTCCTTAGCGTGCGTCTGCGCAGCGTATGTTAGGGTTTTATCACATGTATTAAGCGTGATGCTGGCGTTCAGAAAGCGGAGACTGGCGGATGTTTAGAAAACGGAGACTGGCTGGAGTCCGCTTCATTAACGGGAGAAATTTAAGCGTACAATTCAGCATTGTACGCTTAAATATCCCCTTTAATGATCATGAAGCGGAAGGAAAAAAGGATAGTGATCCCCTGGCGGAAAATTGACTCGCCAATAGAGATCAACGTTAACGGGCCCAGTTTCTGCTGGTGGCGGGTCTGGCAGCCAAGAGTCCCGGGCAATCATATCCAGCGCGGCCGCTTTACAGTTCATTTTCCTGCCACATCGTTTGCGGTAAAATGGCGGAGCATCTCAACTACACCCATAAAGCTGGGATAAATACTGGAAGATTTGCCGCGCTTGTGTAACTGCAGCGTGACCTTTTGGTCAGCGGCGCTTATCCATAGCTATTATTACCTTCGCGTCAGCTATTCTTTTGATCTTGTTGGTGTATTATGTGCAGTAGCGCTTTCTTCTTAAAGGGGAACCTGCTGCTTTCCGGAAACTCGTACGAGGAATACTTTTGTATATCTTGGGCCCGGAGTACCCTTTGCCACCCGCGCGCCACCCGCGCGGGGGGCAAAGGATATTCCGGGCCCAAGGCACACAGCATTCCCCCATTGCTGGCTTCGGCCATGATGCTGCACCGAATGAGAACGCTAACTCTAACGCTAACGCTAATTCTTCCAAGAGCGGCTAACCGAGCGGAAGGATTTGTTAATCTTACGGAAAAAGGTACGTACGATTATACAACGCCATAATATAATTGTCATCAATCAGGTTTTTATGGCAAACATAAACATTTTTTCTCAATATTCCAGTAACAATTTTGAGCATTTATCCCAATTACGGTACTTTAATTTATTTTTTTCCTGTGTACTTATGCAACGAATGCAATGATCATCATATAAAAGCTGACTGACAAATTCATATTGACATATTTGTTATCAATACGAGGATTGTAAGTATTGGCATTTTTATTTGCGCGTTTGTATTTGTTATTTCTGATTAATACCGCCTGCTATTGACTGAAGTTATTGCCTCGGCCAGGAGTTTGATATAAAAATTAAGTGTTCTTCTGGATAAATTTCCGGATAGTTATTTGAAATTTCCTCCCTTTTTTAAGATTTATTGCGTACCCTTTGGTTGGATATATAGAAGCGTTTGGGACGATATGGGTGAATCTTCTTCGATTCCGTGTCATACTGACAATAGTTTTTTAAGCACTATTGGGAGTACGATACAGATCGTGGAAGTTGCTGTTGGTGCCGTATTCCCATCCACACAACAATGGCAAAGCGACGATACTCACGTGCTCCTTAACTTTGAGCCACTACGTTACATGACCATGTGCCTTTGCAGAGTCCACAAGAAATCTTAACGCTAGTCGTGCTAGTGCTCAAGGTAAAAAAATGCCGAAATACCAGGAGAAGCGGAATATCCGTCTGTGTGTCTAAACATCAAGATTCCATTACTTCTTTATAGACGTCCCGATGAATCAACTGAGAAACGTTTCTGCTTTGATGTCGTCAATGAACGCCGGTCATCAGTGAGGCGATCAAAACAGAAACGTAAAGGCTTGCCGAAGAAATCGAATTCTAATTTTTTTCGCGTAAATTTAAAGAGACTTTGGATAGCTTAATTCCGTTTTTATTTTTATTCCTGCGATGTTTTTCGCTTTTTCCTTGAAATACGAGTATTAACGTTTGTTTTATTTGCAAGCAGGATTGCATCGTTTGAAGTTGCTCGTACATAAAGTAACGCTGAAATTTGCTTCGCACCAGCAAAACAAACCATGATTATATTTTTTAGAAATTTGGTTTCTCTGTGACATGACCTTTCAAGCATCATTCAAAACCAAAAAGGAAAAGTAAAGGTATGTTTAAAAATTCAACTATGAGACAATTTGTTACCCAAATAAAAATAGAGAAATAAAATTTATTACATAAAATTAAATTGGTCTGTTGCAAAACTGCTTTTGCCATACTTTTGATCGATTTTGTTTTGGAATTTTCAGGTTTATCAGATACGATTGATCAAGTTGAAAGTGAAGTTCTTGGTGTCCGATGCTTCAGCTGATGTATCGATCAGCCCGCGATATGTTGATATTCGCACGACTGCCAGTGCAGTAAAAACCTACTTCCGGTATGCATATATTAATGTTTAGCTGTGGTTGCTTTTTTTCTGTTGCCAAACATTGCGACCTTTTGAAAGCATAAAGCCTTTCTCTCCGCTGCCAGAAAGTTTGCAATTGATTTTTCACAATTTTATTCGTGCACGAAATGTGAAATAGCGCGGTACAGGGTGCCCTGTCCCATTTACGATAACTTTACATATCCAGTGAAATAAGATTAAGATTACATACGATTAATCGTATTACAAAGCAGATATGTATCTATAAAAATGAAACTGAACCAAACAGCTTCAAAACATTCTTAGCATATGTCTACATATTTGAGGAACGGGACCTGATTTGGCATAATCTTCGTTTATTATTGAGGTATCTTTTACAGCCGCAAGGCGCAATGTATCGTGTACAAATTATTTTGCTGCAGACTGACGTAAACAATTATAACAGAAGTACCCAAGAATGTGTTGGGAGTCCAGGAATGCAAAAGTTTTCATTGAGCGTTTGTACGCATATTGAATCTGGTATCATGTACAGATATTATAACGGGCCATTTCTTAATAACGTATAATAACGCTCGCGGATCCGACCGTCCACTCAGCTCTGCGTTTTTTGGAAAGTCAGAATTATGTAAGTAGTAAGTATACTCGGTTTGAATTTGTGTTAAAAGGTATGCGTATGTATGTGGTTTCCTACTATAAGTAAGTATTAGAAGTATTTTATATTAAACAAATGCTTAGCAACCTAGAAAAAGAGCACCGTCAAGATCTGGGCGGAACCGCTTCCATAAGTAACAATTTTAGTTACCCATATTCACGTGACACGGGAAATCCCGAATATCGCAACACTAATCTACAGCATAAGGCTGTCGTACCGTATAACTAATATGCATCTTATTCTAAATTAGTCATGAAAATGTGAAAATACATTATACTATCGCCGTTTGGCCACGCACAATCGATTCAGTGCTGGTTATAGCGGGCATAAAGACAAAGTAAGAGACCATAATATTACATAATCGTTATTATTTATTATTTATTTTCGAAGCATACCAGTGGTCGTATCATTCATTAGGATGGCCATCTGAAGCGCGGGACCAGTAGTCGGCAGGCTGATGCCGGTGTTTAGATATTGTTATCCACAGAAAATGCCATTAATTCTCCCGGTTAAGCCGACGGTCACTACTACCAAATCTTCACGCTTTTATGAAACTTATGCGCTTGTTGGCCATTTACGGACTGGTATTCAGCGGCTTGTGTCAATGGGAACGGGATGCTCAGAGCAACGCGTGTACAGTGCAGACGAACGGGGATCTTCACTCTGACCCATCACGTAAATATATAGCTAGAAAACAAGTCCGCTAGAGACCCAGGCTTTCTTTCGTGCGAATTAGTCAGAGCTCCGGTGCGCGGCGTTCGCACCGCACTTATAACGGTCCTTGATAATTAGAATAAATAAATAAATCTGATGGTTTCACGAACGTTTTTATTTTTCGGGTTTTATTTCACGAGGTTTTTATTTTTTGGCGTCGCAATACATATTTATACAAACAATTAGGAAGCATCTTTTTATTTTGACGCGTTTCGTTTGCTTTATTGACCAATCTATTATATCCCTGTAACACTGTAACTGACCAGTCACAGACCAATCACTGTAATTCAGATTTCTCGCAAGATTAGAAATTTGTTTTTTAACTCATAATAAATTAGTAAGCTGACAGTTGTTCAAACTAATGTGTAACAAAGGTTTGGAAGCGTTCTAACTTCGTTAGGTAACAGCCAAATGGATATTAAAAAAGCGCCTGTGTGGTCTCACTACTAAATAGTTGAAAACTTTTTCCACTGAAATATATTAGTACGTATTTACGTTCGTAACTTCGTACATATCCTTGTGTTGAATGATAGGATGTTTTCGTATGTTTCTTAGTTGACGACATAATTGAACGTGCGCTGCGCTATAAGGAAGATGACAAGGTGACACTGCAGTTTCCCCGGGCAGCGACGACGGCGCCACCATCGGCGGTCACTAGCAGAGTCATGCGGCCGCGTCTGGGACAGAATGTGTCGTTCAGCTGCCAAGTGCCATTTGGCGCACAATCCACCGGCATCAGCTGGACCCACCAAGGCCGCACCGTGTTCGAGCAAGGCCAACCGGGAACGGTGCCCCCCGTGTCTAATCATCGCTATAACATTTTGCCGTTGGATGACAGCATCGCGGTGCTGCGCATTCTCAACGTGTCCCTGCAGTCCAGCGGCGAGGTCGTCTGCTTCCTGCCAGAGGCAACGGGGAAAATTGCGCTGAACCGCTTCACACTGATCCCATACGTCACGCGGGCCACCGAGGTCTTTGCAGCCCCCTTGGCGTCGCATTACCGGGTGACCGTTGGGGACAGATACATGATCAGCTGCCCGGTGCGACTGCCCCTGGCGCCGGATGTCATGGACAATCTGCTCCATCATTACATGTTGCGACACAACGGTCAGCTAATTAATATGCCACGCGAAGAGCCCTACACATCGTATCTGCCGGCGTCCTGGAAGGGGACCCTTTCCAGCGGCTCGGGTGGTATCGCGGTGGACCGAGTCTTCGGTTTTAACCTGATTTCATCCAGTGCCCGGCTGGACGAAAGCGGCCCGGTGCAGTGCTGGGTCCGGCCACATAAAGACCTTCATGAGTGGATTGTGCAGTCCACCTGGTTGGTTGTCAAGGAGAAGCCCTAACTCGAATTTCTCTTGCCGGTGAATAATGGGTTCCATGGACACTAGGACAGTTGACATATGTCGATATGTGACGACAGCATAATGTATTTTTAAACGATGGAAATGTAAACAATGGAAATGCAATGCTTAGTGGCTACTCGATCACAGTACACCTGTTTACTGGACACATAGTTTACTTAATCACAGCGGTTTCTCTCATTTGCTCACTAGACGTGGCTTTTCTTTACTGGATAGAGTAGCAGTATCCCTGTCGTGGACACTAGGTGACCACCACTGAGGTCTTCGAAGATCCGGTTTATCATTTTTTTTCTCGGTTGTGCGGTTATGTACAGTAGTGTCGTGTATAAGCGTTCACGCCGTTTAAGGCTCCATGAACAATCTTTACTCTTCCACGCCTGTAATGCTCAATCGGTAGGCACTCGTACTCTCAAACTGTAACAGAAGAACTATGGTGGAAATAAGACGAACGAATCAGGAACACGAGTCAGGAATCCCTAAATGATAGTCCAACTACAATCTCCGGTCGTAAGTCCTGTGAGGATCGGCAAGAGCTAGGACGATTGTGTCACGAGCAAACCTGTATACTAAGCGATAATCCGGGAACGACTATGCACTTCCGTAGGAACAAGTATTGCTGTCTCTTTATCCAATTCACATCACAGTTCACAACGCTAGGAAATCGTAATTAGAAGCAGTCTCAGAAGTAAATCTCAGACTACTGATACCGATATTAGAAGTAACAAGAACTTATATAGACTTCGCGTTATGACATCATATACATCGCTAGTAAAAGAGAACAGCAAATCACAGCATTGATTGACTAGATTATCCGTTATGTTGCAGGTGGAAGGCGGACAGTCAGCATCCAGTACGTACATCCGGCGTATGATCCTACTCCCATACGTCACCCCCACGAACGATGCTTGGCCGTGCCAAATTAAGTAATCCATCCCGCAACATCCCAGTGCGATTGTGCAACTCCGTCCATCCTGATCCCGATCCACCGCACAATCCACGCGTCCATCCGATGCCCAATGTGACTGTACGCCGCGATTCCCAGAGAGTTAGTGTGGAATCCTTGGCGAAGAGGCATCCGGAAGTCCACGGGTTTGGCAGGGCGGAGGTCCAAGGATCCAGGAAGGCAAACTACGAACTACTGATACTGTGCCGTTTGATAGATGGTGTTTGGGTTACGGCATAAAGCTTTATTGATTGTGAAATTAAAATCTTAAAATGTAATTATGTGTGACTCTGAAGAACTATGGATTAAACGAGCGAAAAGCACCAATTGAACCAACCAGTAGTATTCTTACGAATTCTCGAGTACTACAAATCACATCGTATAGCAACAAATGTCAACAACAACAAACAAGCTACAAATAAGCGTATCAAAATGGTGAGTGCAATCTACTAGCGCACTGATACAATAATGTAAACCAGTAAAAGGCAACAAAATCAAAAGTCAAGGCAGTGCAACAAAGCCAGTAACAATATGAGATCAAAGAAAGCAACCAAGGTCAATGTCAGAGGTGAGTCAAGGTTACTTGCCAGCACTGGGAGCCAATGAAAAGAGGCCGGTAATACCAGAGCCAGATGCAGCGGCGTCCAAACGGCGAGAAACTTCTGCAGCCATCTGACGTCGACGATCAGCATCCAGTTCCCTCTGCTGTTGCTGGGCCAAATAACCAGGCACAAAATTATGCTCGGCAGAACCAACAGGACCGGAAGGTGCAGACGGCGCACGTGGGCGATCAGCCGGAGAACGGTCGCGGGCATCGCGGACAATCGGCACTTCAGCAAGTGGTAGCACATTCGGTGGCAAACCGGGAAATTCGGCGTTAGCCGGGGCCTGCACAGGTGGAATGACAACCGGAGGAACGACAACGGCATTCAAGGCTGGTGGGCCATGTAAATTGACAGCAGGGTTGACACCATTGGGCTCACCTGCAGCCACATTTCCGTTGCCTTGGACCGGATTCGGTGCATTCGCTGCTTGGTTGCCCGGGTCGTCAACTTCCATGTTTGCGGCGGCAGCTTCCACTGGAGCAACTGGGTGAGCGTCTCCATCAGGTACTTCAATAACTTCCGGTGCGCCCAGAGGTCGGCCATTACGACGCCAATGATCGTTTCCACGACGCAAGTTATTGTCTCCAAAATTCTTATGATTTCCTCGGCCGTACGGACGAAAGTTGCCACGGTAAGCCCCACGGGCTCCACCCCTTCCTCGGTGATTATAACCGGCATTATACTGTTGTTGCTGCTGGTTAGAAGACGAATGAAAAATGGCGTCTACTAACTTGTCAAAAGCTCGGTTAGGATCAATAGGCGGCATGCCCAAACTAAAGAAAACTAGTGACCTTAAACGCGAAAAGTGTAAAGAGAAAAAGCGTCAAAATCACAGGCTACACACAGTGAAAATCCAGCATGCCAGAAGGCCGAAACGAAAAATCCACAATGCCGATTTCTGCACACTACGCGCAAGTGATTTTATACCTGTCTGCTAGAGCGAAATTTTAAAGTGCGGCAGATTCCACACAGGTAAGAAAAACAGCCAATCAGCGCTTCGCGCTATATCCTTTAATTCAACTTAATCATCCGATCAGATCTATCCAGGTACAATGGAAGATTCGGCAGTGATAGCCACAGTGCATATACAGCACATGAAGACCAGTTCATTGACTCAAAGCGCGTAAAACGAGAAAAATAAAAATTCGGACAAAAGCCTCAACAACGTTGTATAATTTCGACGACAGCAGCGGCAGGGTAAAAACTAAATGCAATTTAATACTAAAACGAAAGGAGACATCGTCAGATCATGGCAAAAGGGCGATTAAAGCAATACAAGCGAGAACGGCAAATTTACAATTCATCAGAGTGTGGCTGCTGATTACCATAGACTACTGGTTCCGCAAATTCAGGTGAATCTTCCCGAGCGACAGCAGCAACAGGTGGCACGGCTGGAGCAACTGGCTGCAAGGACGGCAGCGGATCAACATCCATTTTCTCCAGATCGGATCCATCATCGCCACCACAATCAACTTCCATATCAACGTTCTCGTCGGTTTCGACATCAGCATTCTGATCAGGGGACAGCACGGCCGAAGGATCCTCACGATCTTCCCCATCATCCGAGACGGATACTTCGCTTGGCGCCGAAGACGAGGACGGTGAAACCTCCTTGTACTTGCGCTTTTCCCCACGAGTGCGAAAATGATACGGGCGTGCAGCAGAAGTTGAAGCCTGCGGTTCAGCATTATCCACAGCAGCAGCGTCAACAATCACTTGGCGAGCTACGGCATCATGCTGCTGACGATTGGCGATTTCTTTAAACAATCCAACAAAAACAGGATGTAAATAGAGATATTGACGACGCAGCTCTAACGCAATTAACGAAGGTAATTTCCGAGTAGCCACACACAAATCATAACGATTGATTAATACTCCGTTTTGGTAAAAGAAGTGAGACAAATACAATTCCGGAAAGCGAGGATGAAAGCGATTTAAACCGGAGAAATAGGCTTTTGTAATTGCCATCTCACCCTGCTTGTCCGCAATAGCCATTCTTGGAAAGACTCCGGAATGCGCTCGTTTGCGAGCCGTCTGCTTGGTCTTGAAGACCGGCCGCGGTGCATCCGGGTTATACGGCACATAAAGAATTCCGCCTTTGCGCAGATGTTCCCTCGTCTAAACACAGTTGAAACAACAATGATCAACTGCAAAACTGGCGGAAGAAGCAATAAAACAGAAATGAAGCGACATGATAACGATTGTCGTATCTCATGAGGGTAGTAACGCGGAACAACTGCACAAGAAGCGAAAAACACCACAGGTAGAATTCAGGCTTGTGAAAAAACCACAACATCACAATAAAACAACGGCAAACACGGCAATACCTCGCTTTGCTTTTACAGACGGAGTTTCGGAAGATGATGGCTCCTCTTCAGACAAATCAGGAGTGCCCAACTGTCTTTCAGCCTGTGTTTGCAATTTCTTTGGTGACGGCTGAGGAATCTCAACGTCTGGACTGGTAGGGAATGATCCCCGACGGGCACGGCGGCGAACCACAGCAGCATTGCGTCGTAGAATTGTGCGTCGCCGTTGCTTATCATATCGGCGCTGTAAAGCATTCACTACTGCATCTGCCCAACTCGTTGAAGGCTGCTGCGTCACCACTGCACTCACCGATCCAGATGGCCCAGGAGATTGTGCAGCAAACACTGGTTGGGCCGCGGTACGACGAGAGACTCGAGATCGAGTGACACGCGATGAAGAACGGGCTTCATCGCTGTCCGGAGAATAACCAAAACTCAGTCCCGCAGTTGCACGACTCTGGCGCGGTGTACGTGACGCAGTCTTTCGCGCGGTTGGCTTCTTAGCAGGAGGCGACATTTTCAAAACATAAAAGTGACAAATCAATCGTAAAAAGAAGGGAAAAGAAGAATAACGGAAATGCCAGCAGGTTCAGAAAATTGAGAAACTGAAGTGCAGAGAAAAGCACAACAGAAAATCTACACTGGCACCGACGCCGAGAACTCAAAATTCACCGAGTATACCACCAGGCGGTTGACAGGCGACAAGAGGATTTTGTGAATTTTTTCCCACTTTCATCATTTGGCATAGATCACACAGAGTACCAATTGCTTCGCCGAAGTTTTACAAAGTGCAACCTCAAAAACCAGTTTTTAATACACGACACCTACGATGGTGACCAGAGGAACTCGAAACAGGAAAGCTAGAGCCAAAACACGCGGCTGGGAAATATTCGGAACACAGACCGGAAACTGTGCAGTTTCCGATAGCATTGCCATATCGGGGCGGCTGGCAAGTGACAGAATGCCGCATCGCGAGCACAGAAAATATCAGCTGTTCATTCATAGAAAACGAAGAACCCAACAATATTTATCTTATTGCGGTGATGGAATTTTTCTGTTTCTTATTTTACTGGCGTATTTGATTCTTTAAATTTTATTTTAATCATTTCTAATCATCCGAGCATCATGTCCGCGCAGCCTGTGGGGCCAGCTGGAGAGCCTCTGCCATTGCCCGAAGCGGACGCGATTGCCCACTATGAATACTGGAAGGAACGAACTCGCGAATCAGTTCAGTTTGCCATGGCAGAGCCTCTACAGCCAAACGAAACCATCCGAAGCCGTCGACAACTGGCGATGCATACGGCAGCCCACGCGTGCATTCTTGAGGCTGACATTACGGGGTATTATGTGGACATGTCATCTATCAAAAAGTTCATTGTGGAAATGCACGATGATTTCACGGAAGAACGAGTGGATTTCTTCCTCGGCGACGCTATTAATGCTGGAATCTTGCTCAAGAAGATGAGCCGCGACGGGCGCTTCGTCCTAGAAGTCGCCGAAGAAGTCAAGAATAACCGCGATCCCGAGACGAAGGTAATCGACACAACTAGCAAGTTTCGTCGGATGATTCGCGTGATCCTTTACCACGGCCGATATGCCATGTCACGCACCGAAATCCAACACTGGATCTGTACATTCGACGTACATCTGCAGGACGTAGACTACTGGCTGGAGCGCGGGCTGCGCCAACTGGTTAACCAGAAACATGTCGTCGTCGTCTACGGAAATCTTTTCGTGGATAGTTGCATCGACCTGTGGCTACGAAGCATTCGCGGCTGCTGTCTCTGCACCACTCTAGCCCAAGCTATCAGTAAGTATTTCTGTATTTTGGAAGTGGCATTCTTGATATTTACGCTTTATAACAGCACAACAACACCGCCTACTGCAAATCATCTTGGCTTGCGTAATTTAACCAAAGTGATTTAAATTGTAGATATCAAAATGGGCACTATGAAGGTGACAGTCAACGGAAGAGACACGGAACAACACTTTGCCGATTGTAGCTTCGGTTACGTGGGACAAGACGGGGATTTGGTCTTCGATGGCGTCATGGAGCGGCTGGACGCAATCGAGCCGGCAAAGAATAATACCACCAACGTAAATCTGGTAATCCGGGCTAGCAAAGACGGACGCATTGAGCGAGAACCAATTATCACGCTCACTCAGCTGAAAGCTACGGGCGGCCGTCCTAAATACGTTCCCCGATCGAAAAATACAGATACCGAGAAGAAAGGCCAGAAGATGAAGGAGAAGGCTGAACGACCTGGCGCTGAAGTGAGCGCTGCTGAACCGGATGCCATCGATAAATTACTGCAGCAGGTTGAGCGCGAAAAGGATATTATGGATAACTGCAAGGCGCTGGTAAATACGCTGAAGGCTCGAGCAACCATGGACGCTAAACATATCGCGTATATCCGTGAGGCTTTGGAACAGCGGCTTGCCAACCTGAAAACTGCGAAGGAGAATTTGGATCTGGATTAAACAGCAGTTGTAACATATCTGATAATTTTGCCGCAGCTGTCTGATAATTTGTTCTAAAATTTGGCCGACTGTTATTTCTTCCGTTTAATCTCACTCTTGTTCTGATTTTATAATTCTCATTCGTACAGATTCTCATATAGTCGTCAATTTTGCTGGTCGGATAGATCTTAATTTGAGATTAATTTTGAATTTATGTAAAGCTTAAAATAACCGGAACAAAATCAGTGTGGGAGAATACGCAGTCGCAGTCAAGTCCGATGTAGAACGGCCAATTAGCAAAGCAAAATCAAACATCGCAGCCGTAAGCGTGAATCAAACGCTAAACACAATTTTAATATTCCATTCAGGGAATAAAGTTACAGAACTCACCAAAGAAAAGTAAAAAGAATGGAAAGAAACTTTTAAAACTTGCAAAATTTGTATTCACGCAGGATTGAACCTTGCATCCAGGTGGACAACTAAATCCTGCTCTTGCCCATACGCTAGCATGGCTATACCACGTTTCTCTTTTAATTTGGCAATCACTAGAGGCGCTGTACTACGAAAGTTCACAATATAATAAAAATTCGCCACTGAAGCAGCTGATAAGTTTAAGATTTCACCACCATCATGATCGCAAAATTCGCGCCGGCAACGGAAATATTTCTACAAGAGTGCCAATAAAAATATAGACACAAAAAAGTAGGATTTCAGAAAATGCAATTTAATTTTTAGGGGTTTCGAACCCGCAACCTTCATTGCACCTGTTGTTGTGGTTCAACAGTTCAGTGCACTACGCCACTACAATCTGCGAAGTTAAACTTAAAATTCGCTCGTCGGGAGTGACCGTAAAATTAGCGGTCTCGAAGCCAACCTAATACTGCATATTGATATAAAAATATAAAACCGAAAAAGAAGGTTTTAAATTAATCGAATTAACTTTAGGGATTCGAACTCTAGACTTGCGAGAAGCGGGTCGGTATGGATTCTCAGTCTAGCCACTACGCTACAAGGTGCTCTACGTTAAAGCCGAGTTAGATTTAACACCGGAAGCGCCATGTCGTGTATATTTAACCCTACTGCAATAAGGCACCAAACGACTAACTCTTCATCCCACAAAGGTACAAAAATATAGGGTAGGAAAAATGTAGTTTTTAACATGCAGCATGCAACCCTGAGATTAAGACTAGCCGTTTAGGAGGTAGAACATGAGGCGAATGGCCATCATTCATAGCCACTGAACTACAAAGTCACACAAATACAGAGGGACAGAAGGCCAAGTGCAAAGTCAACCATTGAGTGTGCATGCAATTTTACTCCCAGCTCTTTGAGTTTGGTACTGATATTCTGGAAACTATTGTCAATACTTTTCCCAAGACGACAACAAGAATATCAAACGAAAAAAAAGGGTAAGTTTCTCAAAATTGCAAATTAGCTGTAAGGGATTTGAACCCGCAACCGTTTCATTTCCCCATTGCTGCAGTTCAACGGTGCAAAGCACTATACTACGCTGTTCTACGACAGTCATTTTTGAAATTGCTCATCGGAGAGGAACGTAAAATTAGAACGGTCAACGGCAATGCATATTCGATAGTATTATAACAAAAATAAAGCCCAAAAAAAGAAGGTTTACGAAAATGTGCATTACTTGTAAGGGTTTTGAACCCAAGGCCCTAAATTGACCGAGTCGTAGCGGAGACAAGGCGAACAACCACTACACTACGAAGTCTCACGGCAAAATAACAAAATCCGCACGGTAAAGGCTGTACAACTAAGCACCGCTCGTTGAAAACTAATAAAAAATTAACAGTATCACACCGAACGTGTAAGTACCCACAAATGAAAGAATTTAGACACGAAAAAGAAGGTTCTATGAAAACGCTTTTTGATTTTTAGGGATTGGAACCCAGGACCAGCAACAGGTAAACGGATTCGCCTGGTATTGTCCTCTTTACTGGACCACTCGACTACAAGAGTCATCGACAAAAATAATGCTAATAACACAGTTGGCAGTATTCATTTTAACACCTCTCAACAGCGATTCAGCCAATATTCCTCATATTAAATCCCACGAATAAGAATATAACGATTCATGAGATAAAAACCAAAAATGAGGATATTTACAAAATCGCGTTTTTATGTGGACTGGAACCTCCGACCTCCAATGACGAAGCAACGGAAGCCTCTACTATACTAGCGAGGTCGCTCTACGCAAAATGTTTGAAAATATCGGCGCCAAAAACGTACACCAACGCTAGTCAATGGTAGGTGTGCCAGAAGCCTACCCACCCAAGCAACCAACTGCGTGAAAACCAATACAATGTCCCAACGGAAGTGGAGTCTCGTGCGGTTATGCGTTACATTGTCCAAAAATTACCGACAACAGCAGCGACAGCGGCTACTTAAACTTTATTAAATTCGCAACTCTCCTAATAAATGACTAAGAGAACCCGCAACAGAATACAACGGAACATCCATAATGTGCAGACCGTACGCAACTTAACCAAGCAGAAAACTAAACGATAAAATGCTCGGACTAGCCCAACGAAGATAAAGAGTGGAAAACTAAAAGATCCACAATATGAGATCAATCGTGTAAAGTACAAATCATAAGGTAAGAGTAAAGCGCAAAAATCCATACGCTTAAAGTAACGCGCTACACACACTCCATTCACAACGGAAGGTACTCTGGATCACAGCGCGAAATCCACCTCCGAAAAATCCATCCAATGATCACATCACGGGGTCTTTGGAGGAGCTTAGACAGCCTCCTGACGGCAATTCTGCCACGCTCGAAACGTTGTTGGGCTTCGGTGCGTTCAGCCATCTTTTGCGCCACAATCTCCGTCCATGCCGTAACACGGTTCTCCAGCGCCTGCTTGGCCGCTTTCTTCCTCTCGCTTGCCGGAGGAGTCATGATAATGCGAACGATTGGGAGCAAATCACGAATTCCGCAAATAAAACTTAAAGCAGCAGAGTTAGCGGAATTAGATCACGGTAATAGTAAATAATTAAATTTAAGTAAAAACTCATACTGGGATACATTCAGGATAGGAGTTTGACAGCCGCCCACGCTGGCGACCGCATACTTCGTAACCAGTGAAGTCCGTTAACACACGGCCTACGGCAGAGCGTGTGTATTGCAGCAACACTTCTTAGCACCGTCAACAATTTCGCTAGAGTGTGTATATTAAACGAATATACACTCAGCAAATTACAACTTTTAATTCATAAAATCGTAACTACCACAGGCTTTTAATTCCTTTTTACAGAATACTTAAAGGCTATAAAATTACGGATCATTCCATCAGTACAAAATTCATGGAAAACAGAGCCATAACTGTAGGCTCAATCACAACTGGGAGGAGAGCAAAACAATACTTGTTTTAAACGCTAAAAGGCAGCAGCTATAAAATTATACATGATTAAGCATATTGTGCTCAGACATGATTAAAGACGCACAAAAAGGCACAGAACAGCAGAGATTCAACAAAAGGGCTCATACAGAGTTAAATCTTACACCACAATTTAAACACACGAACGGCCGATCAACAAAAGTCCTCACTTCCAGTAGTTGTGGGGAATGCCACGCAGAGGGTGACGCTGCACAACGATGTGCTTACGCTTCTTCTTCGGTTTCTGATCGGAGCCGAAGTCTTCGTCCACCCACAGCATGTCCACAGGCAAGAATTCCATCGGGTCTTTAAAATTGAGCTTGTGCTCTGCCCACCAGTCATCCACATCTAAGTCTGGTTCTTTCCAGTCTTCAAGATTGCCAGATCCCCAGATATTTGGAACGGGCTCGTCATCATCCAAGGTGTACAAAATACGGCCACACGAACCCGGACCATTATTCTCGCAGTCAACACAACAGAGTTCCTCCTCCATCACACGCTTGTTGTGTTCTAGCATGCGCTGATGACGCTCACGCGAAGTTTCCGGCGGGTTAAATAGGGATGGCAAACCACATTCCTTCCGCAGACGTTCAGATGCTTCACGTCGAACTGGAGCGTCGGGATACAGAATAAACCCGATCTTCAAGTAATACATCTGCGACTCCGACTGGCGGATGTTCTCAATCTCCAGAGCCACCTGAGCCTCGAAATCCAACGGCTCCGGTTCTACAAAAGTTAAGGCCATGATTTCAGATTAGAAAGCTTGCAGAGCTCCGAAATAGAAATATACGGGCCAACCAAGGAACGCCAAAAGTACACAAACTCAGCGATGTGTTCCTGGTTCGCGGAAACATACGCAACAGATTCAGAGAACTTAACAAACTTACGGCGTTTCTTATCATCCTGTTCCGCGCAAATCAAACGCCCGCGCTCTGATTTGTAAAATTTCATCTCCATTGTATGAAAGATCAGAGATTTAAACCAGAGCAAATGACGGCCAAGGTCTGAAGAGTTTAAAAGCTGCAGCTAAAAATGTAAAAAGCAAGACTAAACAGGAAAACCGCTGACACACCGCAGCTGTGCAGACCGGAAGCAGCTGTGCACTATGAGACTGCCACTGCCCTAAAATTTAACGACACACGGGCGGTTGGTGCAGTGACATAATTGTTTACGTGTTCAAACGAGAAGACTTTGTATTTTTCCAGAACGCAATGATATTTACACCTTTTATGTTTAGCTATACTGTTTTGCTTGGATTTCCCAGGAATTGTGATTTTAAACAATCGGATTTAACACTATTCCACCATTTCCTGCCAAACTGCCCATTTAATATCGTGCAAGGCCGACAACGGTAAGCCAATACATAGAAAAGTTGTGCACTAAAAAGCAACGCTAGAAGCTAATTGTAAAACTGACAGATAAAAGGCTGTACCGAATTGTAAACTCAAAGAAAGAAAAAGGGTACTCATTTCAAACCGTGAAGAACACTAGATAGTGGCGAAGTAGAGGGCACAATAATGTAACAAGGTTAATAAATGCTGTGTTGCAGGGAAACGGCTAAACAGCAGCGCCCATATCATCATCATCATCGCGGCGTGGACGGTGGCGTTTGGCGATTGAAGCATCCAGTTTGCCCGGGCCACGCTTCTCCTGTCCTTCATGTAACAGCCAACGAGTTTGCTGGAGTTGCTGCTGTTGTCGGGATGACGAGCGCGGATCCGCTGCATTCAGACGATCGAAATAGCGCTGCTCTGCTTCCAAGCGGTGATCCTCGTCAATATTGGAAACCAACTCCTCGATATGCTGATTATACGCGTCCACGAGCGTAACAACGGCACCACGGTCTCCCGTTTCCCCGGGACATAATCCAGTGCAGTGAGGAACTCAATGGGGTTACGCACAACATTAATGCCGAAGTTCCGACGAAGTTCGCAGACGATTTGCCCGATGAGCCATCCTTGTCGGAAATCCACTCGCAGGTAACGCAGCAATGCATAATGTGCATCCTTTGACAGATCCAGAGTGTGGACAAAACGGTTATATTTGTCCACCGTCATTTCCGATCCATTATGGTAAATCTTGCCGCGAAAACGCAATCGAGTTTCAGGATGCAGCTCCACATAATCTCTGTCCGGATTGTAGGGACAATTAATCAAACCAGATGGGGGAATATAATTCTTTCCTCCACGAGCATAATCATGCGGAGACGGACGAAGGCCACAATCCACCATGAGATGGGACCATTCAAATGTTGGTTCTGGCCATCCGGTGTGAGGATCCGGATACTGTGGCGGCTGAACATCAGTTAAGACATCTGCCAAAACCTGCACCGAATCTTCCGAGGAACTCGTAGTATCCTCATGCTGAAAGGAAGGATGCGACGGTACTTTCGGGCGATGCATTATAGCAATATACAGTAATTATCAACCGTAAAATCCGTGTAAGAAGGAGCAAATTCTGACGAGGCTGAGAGTGAATTGACAGCTAACATTAATCTGCAGGTACGAAGATCATTTGCAGCCAGCTATCAGCAGCTTTCCTGCGCAGCTGATATGCAAAAAGAGCAACGAACGCTACTACGTCATCGCGGACTGTCCAATGGCGAATGCGGCTACTCAATCCGTACGTACATACAGATTTAATGGGAATTTTCCAAACAATTTAATGCAATAGAAAGTAAAAATTCCAATTCTTAAAATTCAAAAATAAAATAAAATAGAATAAGTGTACAAATTTACACGGCCGCTCGGCCTTTTAATCCAGATTACATAAGGTACAGATCCGGCAAAATTTCGCTAAATCAGACTTCATTTCGGGCCAGAAAAACCGAAGGTTTTTATACAAGTAATCATATGGCGAAATGGCACTGCCATACTTATGGAGTAACCGACGGTGTACTGATTCAACTAATATTTTACGCCATTGAAACGGGATCAAAATTTTAGGGATTCTTTTCTGGATATCCTCTCTTTCGCCGTAATGGCAGATAATGCCTTTTACTTTTAGAACTAGAGGAGATGCCAGGCCGCGTATGCAGATTCCTCCAGAGTGCAGTCTCCATCAACAACGGCGTCCCACAACATCATGTCACTACACTCCATTTGTCGATACCTCCAGAATTCCTGTTTATCAAGGGCGTCATCGGATATTACGCCTTGCGGCCAGAACTGCTCAATTGGACGTGCCCAAGCCGGAACTGGAAGAATTCTGTCTTCTACAATAGGCAAGGCAGTTTTTGGTGGCTGTGACGGCCCAATCTCCATTGCGTTACAGGTAATTGGCGGAGTATCACTGGCCACCGGGGCAACTAGTTCAGAGTGGCCCCCTCCCGGCTGGGATACATTCAGAAAAGCCGGTTCCCTATCATTTGTGGCCATACGCTTTTTAGCATCAGCCGACGGGTCTCTTTTACGCTTTTTGTCGTTCATCTGGTTTACAAGTCTTTCCACAGGTTTCACCACACGCCCGGAGCGGGTTCTAAGCAGTGGAACCGCCTCCATCTGGTTATCCAGATATTCGGCGTACTCAGCATCAAGGCGCGACGATGCTGAATCAACGGATGGAATCACCGGCGGCGGCGCGGGCGCCTCAACTAATTCATCGGGGCATTCCTTCTCCACACAATCGAGCAACTTCGGTAAGTGCTCGTCTTGCAGTATAGTATCAACGTCGCGGAAATTATACGGCTTTAAACGGCTGACATGTACAGTGTCAGTTTTGACATTTCCGCGCCGGTTACTTTTTACTACATAATGTACTGGCCCTGACTGACGCACAATTTCCCATCCAGCGGTCCAACGGGGCATAAGGGATGGATTCTTCCCCACTTTCCGATGGAGTACGTACACCAGAACCTGATCTCCCGGTTTATACGATACATGTGAAATATTGGCATCGTAACGAATTTTGTCCTTAAGTTTATGGCGAAACTCTTCTGCATTCACCAAGTCCAAGGCCTCACCAAGGCCGCGCTGCATCTGCTGTACATATACGTGAGCGGGAATCACGAAATCCTCTTCAAATGGCAGGAAGTTATTTATCGGTAAGCGCATCTCGGTGCCGTGCATCATGAAGAATGGTGAGCGGCCCGTTCGCTCCACAACCTTACTGTTAAATGCCGCACAAAGTGCTGGGAGGAATATATCCCAGTCACTTTGCTGTTCATTAACATACTTCGCCAACGCCTTTTTGATTTCCCCTACACGTTTTTCAACAAGACCGTTACCCTGCTGGTGGCCTGACGCCGTCGGTGCATGAGCAACACCAGCGAGAGCGAGAAGCTCTCTCGAAACATTTCTGACATGAAATTACTGCCGCGGTCTGAAGTGATGTGTACAGGCATACCAAAGACCGTGAGGATACGACGATAAAAGAACAACGCCAAAGTGGCAGCGTCATTTCTCTCAACTGCCTCTGCAACTATATATTTGCTTCCGTAATCGACAGCGATTATTATGTTTTTATTTCCAGATTCCGTCGTTGGGAGGGCCGGAGCAACATCAATTGCCCAAACTAACCGAGGAGGAACGGTCAGGTTTGACTGGAGAGCACCGGCCGGTGCCGTAGCAAGAGGATTTTGTGCAAGGCACGCCGGGCAAGAAGCGCAATGACTTTTAACAGACTCGAACATACGGGGCCAATAAAAATACTTGTACATCCTTTTATAGGTGGCCAGGACGCCCAAGTGTGCCGCTAGCGGGGAATCATGGTTATCCTGAAGGAACTGAAGCCGCCAGTGAACAGGTACATACATACAGTAATAGATCTTCCGGTTTAATTCGAACTTGTAGTATACGACGCCCTGTTTCACTACAAATTTGTTTAGGTGCAATTTCTCGTGCTCTGACATCTTTTCCTTTTTATTCTCTAGGAGCAATCGCCATCTGACAATGCGAGCGTCACGAGACTGCTCCTCGGCCCAGTGTGAAGCTTTGTCATCAGTAATCAACTTTTGGACTTTATCGGCGTCGAAGGCCTGCATGTCCTCCTGGGAGACTGCCTTAACCTCAGCCGACATCATTTCGAACCGGGTGTCCACGTAATCTCTCTCCAAAACCGCAAAGCAGCATTCAATCATCGCTGCATCACCGGCAAAAGGCGAAGTTTGCCGATAGTCAAATTCGATATCCGAATCGTCGGAGTCGGGTTCCGGTTGCTCTCCTGGGTTTCTACTCAAGGCGTCAGCAATAACGTTCTCTTTGCCAGTATGTGAACAGGCTTAGTATTAAATTGCTGGATATATAACGCCCAGCGCCCGAGGCGGCCAGCGGCATCGCGCATATTATTTAAAAACACTAATGCTTGGTGATCGGTTTGTACTTCGAACTGATAGTCAGACAAATAATGCTTCCACTTCTTTAAGGCACAGATAACCGCGTAAGCTTCAAGCTCAGTAGGGAAATACAGTCTTTTCTGTGTTTCAGTCAGCTTGCGGCTTAAATAGGCAATAGGACGCCAATTTGTCGGCACATCCGTCGGTTTATCCTTGGGACATTGCATAAGGACTGCACCCACAGCAATAGTACTTGCATCGACAATAACACGCGACAAAGCCTCCGGGTCATAACGGGCCAAGACCGGCGCCGTCACCAAGGCCTCCTTCAGTTGTTCTACAGACCTACACTGATCCGTTCCCCATTCAAAGGTAACTTTTTTAGGAATCAACTTTTGAAGCGGCTCCGCAATCTCTTGAAAATTCTTAATAAATTGGCGATAATATCCCACCATGCCTAGGAACCGTAATATATCTTTTTTGTCTTTTATAGGGCCGAATTCCTTAACCGCCTGGATCTTCTCTGGATCCGTACTTATACCGAACTGATCGACCGTATGACCCAAAAAGGTAATCGAATTAACAAATAATTCTGTTTTTTCAGGGTTAATGGTCCAGCCGCATTCCTGGAGCCGCAAAAAGAGCTCCTGTAAATCACGCATATGATCTGCCAGGTTTTTACTGAAGACAATAATGTCATCAATAAAAACCAACACGTTCCTCCACTTCATGTTCGCAAGCGTTAAATCCATGGCGCGCTGGAAAGCCGAAGGCGCGTCCTTCATCCCAAAAGGTAAGACTTTGTATTGAAACGTGAACTCCTCACCAACCATTGTGGTTTTACATCTGTCTTCCGGTTTGATTTTTATTTGCCAAAAGCCACTCTTTAAATCAATTTTGCTAAAAACCGTAGCTTTATCGAGGGCATTTAATATGTCGTCAACTCTGGGAAGCGGGTAACTGCTGCCCATTAATCTTTCGTTAAGCTTACGGAAATCCACGGTTAAACGCCGGGATTTATCCTTCTTCTTTACGATGCAAATAGGACTGCCCCACGCCGAATTTGTTTGCTCAATAATGCCGTCTTTAATCATTTCCTGAGTTTTAGCCTGGAGCCATTTCCTATCTTCAAAAGACGTACGATACGGGGGAGTTCTAACCGGCAAACTTGTGCCTGTATCCACGGAGTGCTCATAAATGGTACAGCATCCCACAGGGCGGGCTTTAGTCGGTAGAACTGATTTTGCCTGATAGAATATAGCCTTTAGTTCATCCTTGCTAGGGCAAATATCTCCCACTTTGATCTTTGAGAAAGTTTCCTCTGTTTCAGGATCAACGGCACTGACGGCGGGTGGCGGCAACTGCATAGCCACACATTCGGTAATTTTTCTTGGCACTGGAATGCCCTTGTCATCACTGGGAACACCATTAATCGCTTCTTGACAACTCTCCTGAAACTCTGGAGAGTCCATCTGATATACCGCATCGACAAGCGCGACTTCGCCAAGGTTAGTTTCTTCGTTTAAAACCAGCGGTTTGTCCGAGACATTTACAACGCATACTCTACAATTACCATACTCATTAAGCGTTAAAACGCCGTCCAGTAGTACCGCATTCTTGTTTGATTCAGGAATTTTTCCTTCGTAGAGAAAAGGCTGAGTATATAAATACTCATCCTGAAATTCCATGAATTGCTCATCAGACATAGACGTCGTAGCGCGGATAATTCCCTGCGAGTGGGGTTGAATTATGACCGGCGAAGCTGGAAACAGCTCCATTTTAAAGCAATCAATCGGGCCGGGTTCTGGCTCGAAGCGGTAAATATCCTGTTCTACCGAATTAATTTCAACCTGCGCTTGTGCCTGTTTCAGATGGGCGTCCCTGTACGCCAGTTCGATGACATCCTTCGAATACACGCATGCCGGAATATCTGAGGACTCACGGACATCCTGTGACCGCTTGGGCAAGTTTTTAACCACAGGCAACTGCTGAGTGGGGACTGGCGGCACGGTTTCGGCCGACTTCTGGCTCGCAGCCTCGCGCTCTGCGAACTCCCGCCGAATTCTGCGGCTGTAACTGGATTTTTTACGCCTGGGAGAATTCCTTCCCGAACCTTCCGGTGATGGTTCGTAATTTCCCACGGTAGGTTGTGCTGGATTAACAGCTGCAGATTCACTCAATGCCTTCCGTTTCTGAATTTCGTTCCAGATTTCCCACTGCTCGTTAATATTAACATTTGTCGAGACATCGTAAGTCGTTCTGGCATCCTCTGAAACGAACTCAGACGGCTTCGGCGGCGGTGAGTTACGAATCATTTGAGAATTTATTTCCCTTTGCTTCTCCGCCTGTTTATCTTCGAAGGAGACCGGACACGGGCCGATGTTAATGGGTTTCATTCCATCAGCAGGGATGAAGCTACCATTTTCGAATTCTCCTGCCGGGGCTGGATTATCGACAGAAAAGGTAACCTTGCGTTTTCCTGTAACTTTCTGCGCGGCCAACTGTTCATTTCTTTTAATTGTTTCAAAATGCCGACGGTCATTAATTGAATTTCGACAAACATCACAGTTTTTCTCGTACCGTTCGATTTCTATTATGCAGTCCGGCCAGTAAAACAATTTTACTAAATACGGATATAATTTTTCGTGCCGGCCGTATGCTTGTTTATGAATTAGAATTTCGTGGAAGCAGGCGATTAATTTCTGTCGCCATTGATGCGGCACGTAAATTCTCGGACATGCACCGGAATGATCAGGTACTCTACACAAAATCCCTTCGCAGATTATAAACCGATTTATTTCATACTTGGTAAAATTGGTATTAGCATGCGACGGCTTCTTGTACATTTTATACCACATCCGGCTATCAACACATTGCTGTTGAGTTTCGCGCCAAAACTGCGGATCTCTGAAGCGTTGCTCCGAGGGAAACAACTGTTTATCCTGTGGCCTATCCATCGGCGTCATCCATTTCTTCAACTCTGGATTGCGTGCCATAAAGGACGGATAATCGTGGACTTCATCAACGTCTCTGCGGTCACGCTCAACAGGTATGACATTCAACAGCTTATTGTCCATGCTTAGACATTCGACAACCTTCGCTGATTTTTCTAAAACGCCCATGTAGAGATATTTTGCCGCAGGATGTTGTTTCAGTACTGCGTCCACTGACGAAATTTGGATTGGAAGTTGCAGGGAGTCGTCACCCCCACGAACTTGACTGGAGCCGGAATTAGACACAGGGCTGACCGATGCCGAAGACGAAGTACTAGGACTGCTTGCCGAAGACGGCTGTGAAACTTTTTCCTTTTTAATTGGCGGCTGGAAAGACGCCTGTTCTCTCCCCCGCGAACTTGACTGCATACTATTTGCAATTGTTTCACCGCCTCCCCCACGAACTTGACTTGGTTCTGGGTTTTTCTCCGTCTTAATCTCTTGCTTAATTGCAGGACGAACGGGTTCATCCACGACGGAAGCTGCTCTAGGGAGATATTGACGAATCATCTCCTGTACTACACTGCGCACAAACTCTTCATCACGCTGGTCGGATCCCTTTTTGGCCGGTGCCACCTGTACGGGCACAATTTGTTTACCTTCCGTTTTCACCGGGGCTTCAGCCACTTTAGTCACTGGTGGTGGCGCGACTGGACGCGGCCACTCCTGCTTCGCTTTTTGTAAGTGTAGGATACAAATTTCTGGGTCAGCTTTTGCCAAAATTAAATGTGCAGACTCGTATGGCACAAATTTTGCTTCCTTAGCGACACCAATGCGCTCAGTTAACATCAAGGCAGGAATTGCAGGAGACGGCTTAACTCCCGGAGGAATTAGCGGGTCAAAATCGTGAGCGCGGATGACATCCGACATCAGGTGAGTTTCGCGGCGAAAGAATGCCGGAGCGTTAAGCTGTCTACGCGAGAGGCGCCAAGTCATAGTATTCATATCTAAGATAAAAGGCTTTGTAGCTAAAAAGTCTAAACCTAAAACAACGTGGTCCCTATCGAAAGTGGAACTCACAAGCATTGCGTGCTCAAAAGCCATCCCAAATTCATGGATGGTGACCACCACCGACAACGGCTCAATCAACTGTCTTCCCTGGTAAGCTGTGTGGACAACTCTGCCTTTAATGTGATCCGGGCAACGATGTATATTTAATTTTAAATCTTTAGCCATTTTTAAAGACATAACGGAAATGCTAGAACCAGTATCCAGCATAGTCTTTACTTTCTGATAATTTATGTCGATTACAGAATACCAAGCCTGGGCATCGAGCGTTGGCAACAGACACACATGATCCGCTAGAGGGTACTGCGAAAAGTCCTGGACTTCCATTTTGTTACACTGGGGCGTCGGCGAAGACAAACCAGCCGGTAAGTCCAACTCCATCATATTAATTTGCTGCTGCGGGTTGTTGTACCTTGCTAATAATTCTGCAGACGGTTCATACTGACGAGGAAGTACAAACTGGTTCGTACAACCTGCAGCCGGATGAAGACCATGACAGCGGAAACAAATCTCGACTCCGCGATTTGTTCGCCATTTGTCTTTCAGGATATTTCGTTCATCAAAGGGAGGCTGACTACCGGCCTGCTGATTTTGTCGGTAATTCTGGTTATTTTGCTGACGATTATTATTGTTGTTGAAACCCCCGCGTCCGCGATAATTATTATTATTATTATTATTTCGGTAATTTCCACGGTTATTACCGCCATCATAATTGTTGTTATTCGCAGGGCCATTCTGTTGGTACTGCTGATCGAAATTCTGCACCGGTTGTTGGAATTGCGGCTGCATAACCGGCATCATTGGATTCATCATTTGAACTGGGACAGGCATAGGAGCCTGCATAGGAATTGGTTGAGGGAAAGTCTGCGCAAATTGTACCGGGTGTTGTTCAACAAATGGTGGCTGTGAATACACCGGAACTGGAACAAATTGCGGCTGGGGAACATTCAGGACGGGTTGGATTGGAGCCACCGTATTCTGCGGCTGCGGAATCACCGTTTCCGTGTACGAGCGGGAGTATCCACCTCGATTATTGCCGTAATTTCCACGGCCTCCCCGGTTCGAATAATAATTTCCTCTCTGAGACGGACCGGCGCGGCCGCCTCGATTTTCATAATTCGAATTATTATTATTATTATTGCCGGCACTTCTCGGTTCTGAAGGGGCATTTTTCTGTGTCGATTCAGGTGCCTTTTTATCTTTGTTCATTCGTTTCCATAGCTTCTCGCACTCTTGTAGTTTCTTTTCAAATTCCGAGTAGTTTTTAGGCGCTGCATTATAAATTTCTCGGAACCACGCCGGTCGATGCTCCTGCACGCCATCAAGAAGTGCTTCCACTTGCTCTTCATCCGATGTTTTTAGTTCCTCAAACCATGGGAGGAAACTATCCAGGTAAGCGCGAACTGGTTCATAGAACTCCAATTTGCGGTTATTCATTTTTCGGCGAATATCGGCTTTAGAAAGAGAGCCGTTAAAGTGCTCTACAATCGCCGGCTTAAAGAAATCTGACCACGATTTGCCTTTATTGTCCTTCCAGAATTTTTCAAACCATTGAAAGGACGGACCGGTGAATGCACCGATTACTCTGCGACACGTTGTTTCATCATTCCAGTTATTCGTGGCTCTGCATTGTTCAACATTCATGAGCCATCTTTGAATTTTTTCCGGATGAGCATCGTCAAAGGCGAGTAACTTCATGCCTCCTACTGTTTTATCGCTTTCTTTTTCCACAAATTTCGCTAAAAGTTCAACAACGCTTTCTTGTGTAAGTGTCGTTCTATCCGAAATTTGAGTCTGTTTATTCAGCCATTCCTCCAGCTGAGGATTTCTGGACATAGACTCATTGCTGGCCGTGCTACTGGGGCGACGGTGTTCATCCTCCATCAGGGCATCATCCATCAGTTCATTTTCTGTATCGGAACTGTCCCTATTTTCTGTTCCTCGCATCTGGCGACTAGATTCGTCAGCTGTTCTTCTTAGAATCTGCTGGCGTAAATCTGTTGAGCCATTTTTCTTCTGTTTGGCAGGTACCGTTTCCTTGGAATTTGACTCTGACGATGAACGCAGTATGGTCTGAGCTTCCGAGAATTCGACTCGTGATTCCTGTCTAGGCCTGCGCAAGATGCCAGCCGGATTACTGCCAGTAGCTATAGGCTGATCCACATATGACGAGAAATTTTGGGGATTAAATGGTGTAAAAGCGGGAGGACGTAATACGTCTCCTGTTGCTACCGGCGCTTCCCTTTGAAAGTATCCTTCACCGCCGCCAAGAGCAGCATCTGTATTTCGAAGCCGACGAAGTTCGTCATACGCTTGCTTTAGGTCCATTTCCATCTTGGTAAGTTGGTCTTGTTTTTCATGCCATTCCTTTCGGCATTGCGCATTTTCTTCATACAGCCGATTACACCTTTCAGACTTTTCATATGCGTCAGCCTGTGCTGTATTTTTCGCTTGAATCGCGTTCTCACAATTATCACATCTTTTATCCTTTTTCGAATCTTTTAATTCCTTTTGGGCCTTTTAAACATTCTCTCGCTCTGTAGTCAACAGACCCTGCAACCTCTCAATTTCCTTTTGGGACGCATCATCCTTTTCCTTGGGAATATGCATCGGGCCGACCAAAGACTTGTTATTCAGCTGCACTCTCACTTGTGTGAGTTCACGCTGTAGAGAGTCTTCCGCGTCTTTAGCCCGCTTCTTTTCGGCTTCCAAGTCTTTAGTAAGTTTCGTGGACGAATTCTGCTCATCAGTTAGTTTTTTTAGTTGTGACATTGTGCGCATCTTTTCGGCAGACAATTCCCCAGTGCTTTATTCAATTTTGGTCTAAATCAGCAATTTGTTTTGCCGTATCCGGTGTTGGATGAGCACTGAGGCCATCAATCGTAGCTTTCGCGTTTGAAAGATCTCTCTGAGCATCTTCCAACTGTTTTTCAAAATTACGATTCGTGTCTTTTAAAGTATCGCGCTCATCTTGCATTGCATTAAATGCGGCCTCCGCATTTCTGTTGGCTTGTCTTAGACTGTGTAAATTATCATTCGCAATACGTATTTCGTTAGCCAATCTATCATTTTCTATTTGTTCATTTTCGAATTTAACACGCATCTCATTGAAATCGTTTTGGAATTTCAATTTTTCGTTTCGTTCCGCATCTACACGAGCGTCCAAAGACATTGTATTACCCATTTCATCTACCTTTGTTTTTGTAGATGCGATGAGCGTGCGGAGACTTTGGATCAATACAGGCATAGTTTGCCGGACTATCAAGCCCACATCCTGGTCAGTTTCTGCCGCAGCTAACTGCTCATCGACTTCCCTAGCTTGAGTAAGGAAGTCCTCATCTGGTTGCTCAAAATCTTTTTCTGACACAAAACTATGTAATTTTAATTGTGCCGGATGGAATGTCATTGTTCCACCACGAATGCTTTTATTTGCTCTTGTTTCTGAACCCTCGGATATATCCGCTTTATCCGCAGCTGACAACGCTATCAAATTATTGTCCGACTGGGACGACTGGGGTTCTGTGTGACTCTCAGCCACGCTTGGAGTTTCCGATATGGGTTCATCCAATATCGCACCGGATGCCTGGGCTGGAATTTTCTCCTTAGTGCCGCGCGTAACCCGTTCATTTGCGGCTTGCTTCCCTTGGAGTTTTTCCTGTTGCTTTGGCTGCTAGATGGGCTGCTTGCGCTGCTTGCCTGCGCTTCCCTAAATCTTCCATATAGCCCGCCTTCCAATTATACGCGTCATTGACTGCCTTTTCGAACTGTTCATCTGTGATATCCAGGTAAGCTTCTGGAATACACTCTTCATGGTCTACCCACGTCTTATAATATTTGGGTTGCTTGGTTTTTGAATTTAAAAATCGTCTGATTTCCTGATATTCAACCCACTCCTTTCCACAAAATGCTTCTAGAGCTTCTGGTGGTTCAACGTTCAGGGCTAAATACATTAGCCCCAACGGTATTTCTTTAGTTTTGAACCGGAATCTGGTCTCGGCATGTGCTCTTTCGAATGCACCAATTATTACTCTTTCTTCCGGTACTTTACGCGGTGGTGGACGAGTCTTTACGACTGTGTCACCCGACATCTTACCTTTTATTTTGAATTAACCTTTGCGGCTAATTAAAATACCAAAACAGCAGCGATTGTGCTACTGATTTCTGACGAATATCGTTATTGCGATTGTGCAATAATTCTCACAAACTCACAAACAATCCTCCTTTTAGGTTTGAATTGCTTTGTAAGAATCAAACACAGCCGACCTTTGCGGTTTCGACTGTAACAAATTCCTAAAATTACGCTGCTGCACTTTACGCGCTGCCGTAATTTTAAATTCACAGGTCAATCACCGTTTGCCGGTGTTTACCTTTTTCACGGTCAACTCTGTCTAGCTGCTGATTCTGGCTACCGCTTGCGGCTTGCCTTTATCTAGCTGCTGGAGATCGTTATCTCACCTGGCCACTGACAATGGCTCGGTGCTTACTATCTGCTCTATCTGCAGGCCAGGTACACTGACACTGCAGATTACGCTTTATTCGCCGCGGTTACTGCTTTGCGCAGACAACCCGGAAATTACCCACACAGACACCAATTAATTACACAGCCGACCTTTAAGGTTTCGACTGTTTATTCCTACGGTCCAAATTAAATTAGATTAATTTAATTGGCGAGGAAGCTCACCAGTGAGGAAGCTCACAGTTGCGAGGAAGCTCGCTAAAAATAAATTAACTAGGCCAGATCTGGAACGCTGACCTCCTTCGGCGCACCTTTGCGGTTCGACGCCTTTCTGTACGGACCACTTTTACGAATAAATTACCATCAGACTTTCCACCAATAATTTTCTGTTACATCGGGAAAATTAAAAGACACCGGTGGGCGCCATGTCGTGTATAAGCGTTCACGCCGTTTAAGGCTCCATGAACAATCTTTACTCTTCCACGCCTGTAATGCTCAATCGGTAGGCACTCGTACTCTCAAACTGTAACAGAAGAACTATGGTGGAAATAAGACGAACGAATCAGGAACACGAGTCAGGAATCCCTAAATGATAGTCCAACTACAATCTCCGGTCGTAAGTCCTGTGAGGATCGGCAAGAGCTAGGACGATTGTGTCACGAGCAAACCTGTATACTAAGCGATAATCCGGGAACGACTATGCACTTCCGTAGGAACAAGTATTGCTGTCTCTTTATCCAATTCACATCACAGTTCACAACGCTAGGAAATCGTAATTAGAAGCAGTCTCAGAAGTAAATCTCAGACTACTGATACCGATATTAGAAGTAACAAGAACTTATATAGACTTCGCGTTATGACATCATATACATCGCTAGTAAAAGAGAACAGCAAATCACAGCATTGATTGACTAGATTATCCGTTATGTTGCAGGTGGAAGGCGGACAGTCAGCATCCAGTACGTACATCCGGCGTATGATCCTACTCCCATACGTCAGTAGAATGCAAACTTATGTTTTGTCACCAGCTGGTCTATTGTACTGTATGTCACAAACATTTGAAAACCGCAAAAATTAAGAGCTCCTCGACTCACTAATGGAAGTTCCCCAAGTTCAGCGAACCCACCCAAGAACCCCGCTACTCAGGAGACGAGTGGTACCGCATGTACCTCCGTTCCACCACCAACAAGGAAGTCAGCAGCAGATTCTTACGCTGCAGCTGCAAAACGTCAACCCCGTATGATTCGTGGTACGATGACGACCGATACGACGACTGAAAAACCTCGAAGTGAACTGGTCAAAACGCTGCAATGCAATCGCAAGCCCCATGCGGATTTCTGTGTGCGTGGCATCCCACGTCTTGGAAACTCTAAGTTTAAAACCGCGAAAGAATACAACGCATTTCTCGCCGCCCAGCTGAACGAAAATGGAATCCAAACACGATTTGTGAGTGTTTTTGTACCGCCGGATGGAGACAAGCGAACATCCACTTTTGCACGCATTGGGACATTTAAAGACATGTCTGAGAAAATTCTGGACCCTGAAATCTGGCCGTCCAATGTGTTTGTTAGGGAATGGATATACTGAATTTTGTCGCTGATGCGCATTCCTGAATTGTATATTATTTTTTGACAGTATTTGCCCAATGTGTTTTTTTTTCGGTGAGTGAATGCTTGCTGTGCTGTACTTACATTATTGCTGAGGGACTCTTTTCCGCTGAAGTGTTTAATTGACCGTGTCTGCAAATCTCGATAAGGAGTGATTCCTTGTATTTGCAGACGTTAAGCATTAAAAACCTAAACCTAAACCTATAACAAGAAGCAAATTGTTATTACATTGGCGAACAGCTACTTAATCACAGCGACCAGCGGTGAATTGCAAAAAGCGAGGAGCCGTGACCGTCAAAGGAATAGTTACGAACACTAAAAACATTACAAACGGCGCACAAGGTGCAAACAGCAGAGAGCGGTACTAAACAGGAGGGAACGCTGACAAACAACAGATGAGCCCATACGACAAGTTATTAGGAGAAACAGAGTGGATAATGACAAGCAGGACAGCCTGTACAAAACGCTGAGACGCTAACGGCGGCTAAGGTGTAGAACCACAGTATTCCACATCCAGTTCATGCCATGCCGTGGTTGCAGACCGTCGTGGACGATGGACGCAACGGCGTTGCGCGGCTGCATGGACGTTAGTCAGGGGGTTGTGGGTCTCTTTAACTACGGCGGGGACCAGACCAATATAAATAAAAGTTAACTAGAAGTATTCTAAAATTCAGAATAAAAGCAAAGCGTAAAGCGCAGCTCGCAGAAATTTTTCATAATTTGTTAACCATCGAAAAAGATACGCATTTAAAACAACTAACGATTGAGAGGGAGTTCTTTAAGGCTCTTTGATTGGGAGCCACATTAAGAATGAAACCATAAGTATCATCCAATGAAGACTAGGCAGTTAAATTCCAAACCGGCTGACCTTTCACTGCAATTATTCTTTAAAAGTCGTTATTAGTGTGTACGAGTATAGGACGCACTGTCGCAATTCTTACTACGTAAAATTCTTCTTACAATTCTTATTACGTAAAATTAACAAACCAAAACCGTTCATAAGTCATCAAAACTGCTGCCGAGTGAGAGTGAATTCTTTAAGACTGTTTGTTGAAATCCATAGAAGAATCAATTACAGTAACCGTAAAACTATTTCCGAACCGGCTGACCTTTCGTTACAGTTCTTTGAAAGACAGTGCAAACAGTTTCTACGACTACGAATATTGTGTAAAAACAATTAAACAAAATTAAGTTATCCGATAAATTAATGTTATTACTTACTACATCTCAGATAATTTTGACAAAACTACAAAGATGCGGTGAACGACCGATCATTGTCTGTTGAAATTATTCTCAACGGAAACTATAATCCGATCCATAAAGGCCAGATTTAAAGAGAACTTTTATTCAAGAGCTTTTACCTTGTGCTGCCGAACGCGTAGGGGAAAGAAGGAAAGCCGTTCGAGCCATTAGACTGCAGGAGATTATATAAAGCGTAATGGGCGACGGGAGTATACAAGTACAATGGGAATGGTAGTCGGCGTCCGGCAGCCACAAATAAGCAGCAGTCAGTAAGCGGCGGCCAGGGATACTGGAGAGGGATACTGGAGATGCCCAATGGGATGCACAGAATATCAGTAATATGAACGCAAACCCAGAGAGGAGAGGTTAGGGGCGCCGTGTTGGCCAGAACGGCCGGAGGGGAGGCCAAGAACGGCGTTTCTTAATAAGCACACAACTAACAGCGGTTTATGGCAAGCTCAGCTGTTGATCACAGCAGAGCACAGAAAAATCATTAAAATCCTGATCCTGCAAAAGAAAATTAATTTCATGTTAATCGATCGGAGCGCAGCGAAGGTCCTCTAAATTCACCACCAATGCATATAAATGCACTCGTATTTTTGTCCGTTACGTAGTCATTACGGAAGTAACTGCAATTGCAAATATTACCGCATAATAACACATAACGCATAATAATACCGCATAATAACGCACTTTTCTAGTACTGCAGTGTTATACAGAATTAGGCAGCAGCAGAATATGGAATTGGGCAGCAGCCAGCGAGCATCGTCTTTAATTTTTGAATTTACAATTATCAGCGGATCGGTAGTTCAGTACATTAATTAAACGCGGTATGTACTACGTACACTGCATCTCCCCAACAGTTTTTCAACATCGCTCACTGAATTTTTTGGTTGTGTTTCTGTTAACGAGTACGAGTACCTGTTCCGGCTGAATTCAAGAAATCTCTTGTTAGTCTTGTATCGGTTTATTTACTCTTAACACTTACATTTTAAATTGGCCGGACTTGTGAGCGCCTGCTCAAAGGTTCGTCTACTCCATGAATAATCTGGTCTACTCTAGTTGACATGTGGCACTGCAGTGCCAGCGGAAGATATTAGCACGGCTACTGTAGAACAGTATTAAGTACCGCTATGAATTTTATCAATTTTACTTAATTAATTTCTATATCTCCTGATGTACTGCATGCGCAGCGCCTGCACGCGGATGCCACAATCATTACATGGCGGTAAATAAGGACCCAGTTGCGGCTAAAGGTCAGCTCTACCGTACCTACGGCAGACAACGGACAGCTAATGGGATAGGTCACGGGAAAAGGAAAGGTCATGGGGTAAAATACCAAATATGTCGTGTCTTACATGTGTAGCAGTAACTTAAATTCATTCCAGTATTTTTATTATTAACTCCCACTTTTTATTGAGTCGATAAATACTTTATAGACGTCGATATAAATTTACCTTGTGAAGGGTTTACTCGCATTATTTAAAGCAAAATATTGGAAATAATATGTCTACCCGTACGTAATCAAAGACATCGTGCCAACACCGCTGACCGATTTATGATTTGTCGTATTTAATTTTTTTAATTGTGTACAGAATAACATTTGACAAAACCGTAAGAAAATCCCGCATAACACGCACAGATGTCGAACACAGTGCCACAGTACGAGTATCTTACCTGTAAGGCTTTTTTCAATCGTGCGCCGCGCCAGCATGGCCATTTTGGAGTGGCAGATGTTCTGGCAAGGGGGCTGGATAGCCGGCATAACGCAAAAAACCCCGAAAAAGTTCCCGAAAGGGTCGACTGATTTTGCGGGCACAGACTTGATACAGGTACCAGATACCCACAAAAACGAAAATGATAGCAACAAATATTACCAAGCCAAGAATAACGGCCGCCACCGTTTTCCAAAAGGTCAAACAGGAGCACACATAGTGAACAGTTCCAAATGCCCCCGTCAGCCAGCTGGTGTGATTTAGAAAAACTTCCATGTTACCACGCAGTATGAAAATTTGCAATGAAGTGGTACGAAATTCATGGTGATGACTGATATACGGCCAAAACAGCCTAATACTCTTACCCGCCAGGCCCATCACTGGTAAAAACTTTTTCCGTTTTGAAAACCCGCTTTTTTTACTTAAACGGAGGTCGCTGTCGCTGGAAGGTAGTATTGCTTCGGCTTTCGTCTCGAACAGACAGAAATCATTCCAAGCAGTCCACGATCCAGAATAAACACTCGGCTACGGTTTTGACGCAAGGCTCTTCCACAACTGAGATACCGGACGGTACTTCAAGGTTTCTGATTTAGACTAAATTAGGCAAACGCACCGGGAATTCCTGCCTGGTGAGAAATAATCAGAGTTCCTGCCTGGTGAGAAATGACGCAGTTGAATAACTGAAGGGAAGGCACGGAGTATCGGCTTACTTCGATAATTATTATGACACTAATTCTCTCCAATCAGCAATATTCAGCTATTTCAGAATGTTTGTTGCCTTGTCATCTTTGTATCCGGTGACCTCCAGTTCTCCGTATCCGATTTTGACGCACTAAAGTACAGTAATTACATTTACAAGCCGTTACATTGCCCGTCGGTGGTTGGATCTCGGAAGTCATGTTCTGGTTTGTCAACTGGGCTGATCAGATACTTGGTGATCGTGCTAGTGCATTCCTTTTACTACATTACTTAAGCCAGAAAAATCAGCAAGAAAAAAGGAATTTTGCTTTTTCACAAGGATCCCGCGGAATGAATGCGCCAACGCCAGCGGAGCATAGCCAGCCAGAGCAAAAAACAAATACTAGTCCAATTCTCATCGCGGGGAAAAAGTGGCCAGAAAAGGTACACAGAATATAAGCCGATAAGGAAGACCGGCGGGGGCCAAAATTTGGATTAATTTTATGCTTTTATGGGTTGTATGACCATAAATGCAAATTAATTAAAGTTCAATTATTCAAATAAAATTGTACAGTTCAATTCGTCCGGTTTTCAAGTTATGTTTTAAGCACTGTATCTAGGGAAGATTTTTAAGTATCAAGGTAGTCTACGAGTAAGAGAGGTTCTTATTTCAACGATATGTACGCTTCCAATTTTCAACGGTATGTTTAGAGAAAGATCAAGCGAAAGAAAGATCATAGATGAGGTGGCTGCTATATGCGCCCCAGACTCGCAGTTGTAAGAATCTGCGGACAATGTTTGTCAATAGAAGGCAAGAAACCACAGCTAAACATTATTATTATAGGCATACCGGAAGTACATAGGTCTCCAATGCACTGGTCACCGTGCGAATATCCACATCGGCCTGATCGGTACATCAGCTGAAGCAATAGGCGGGAAACTTTGGAACCGACACCGGCGACACTGTACAATCCTTGCTCGTGTAATCCAACCAATTTTAAAACCATCGTTATCCCATGCAATAAGCGAACTGAGAGTGCAGAGAAGTTGTTTCCGCAACGAACGGCGTGGATCATCTTTTTTTTCTCGATAAAATCACCGCACAATGTGACAAACCGGAAGTCATGCTCACTGAGATCGCGGTGCTATATGCAATACTATTTAATTCTTTCAATAACATCTTTAATAACATTTTAAGGGGGACTAGTTTATGGTTCAACAGCAAACAGACACACGATCAATAGCGCGTTGATAAATCACCAGCTGCGCCACTTACAAGTTATGCCAGCCTTTGCAAAAAAAGCCGTACAAATTGAGCTGCTCATCCGTTTTGCGATATCTAACTTGATTCTAATAGGGGAATGTTTGCTTTATAAGAATACACTAAATTTAGAAAATCATTAATTTCAAAAATCGGGTTCGTGCTATAAATTAGCCCCCTTACTGTATTTCGATTTCAGTTACATCTTCAGTAATATTTAATTATCTCGTATTTCCGTAAAATTCAGGTGTCAACTTCTTTAAAATCCAATTTAGGTTTTCTGTTTAAGTCAAAAAAAGCACGTTTCACAACTCACATTCCGGCTTGTGGAAGTGTTTTCCGGGCTTCTGATAAACCTGCAAATTCCAGAACAAAATCGTTTAAAAGTGTGCAAGTGGCAAAAGCTAGTTTGCAACAGGTCAATTTATTTTATGAAATAAATTTTATTTTCTTTATTATATTATGTGGGCAGAAAATTTTCTCGTTGTTTAATTTTTAAACGATTCGGTTCTTTCCCATCCATTATGTCCTTCCAGCGATCGCGACCGGCTTCGCACGATGCTTGAAAGGTCATGACACCCGGTCTACACAGGCAAACCAGATTTCTAATAATTACGCGTATTTATAATCATAATTTATTTTGCTGATGTCGCAATAATAAAAAGAAAAATGGAATTAAGCTATCCAAAATATTGTGAATTTACGCGAAAAAATCAAAATTCGATTTGTTTAGCAAGCATTTACCGTTCATCAGTGACGAGACCAAAGCAGAAACGTTTCTCAATCGAATCACCGGGACGTCTATAAATAAGTAAAGGAATCTCACTGTCCACACACACAGACAGATTTTCCGCTTCTCCTGGTATTTCGGCATTTTTTACCTTTGGTACGACTTGAGCGTCAAGATTTGTTGTGGACTCTGCAAAGACACATGGTTATGTAACGCAGTGGTTACAGATAACTGTTAATGAGCGCTTGAGTACCACTACCGTCGCTTTGCCATGGGTGTGTGAATGGGAATACGGCACCAACAGCAACTTCCTCGAATCTTTGTCGTACTCGCAATATTGCTTCACCCATGTCGTCCCAAACGCTTCTACATATCAAAGGGTGCATAATAATTGCTAAAAACGCCTGAAATTCCGGATAACTATCCGGAAAATATCCAGATGAACTCTTAATTTTTTACCTGAAACTCCGGACCGAGACAAATCATTTTAATCAGTTGCAGGCGCTATTAATCAGAAACAACAAATACAAACTCGCGAGTCACAAAATGCCAATACTTACAGTTTTTCGTATTGATAAAAAAATGTCAATATCAATATTTCAATCAGTTTTTATAATATTGCATTGATCATTGCATTCGTGCATACACAGGAATGCATGCACAGGAAAAATATAAAAGCACCGGAGTTGTGATAAATGCACAAAATTGCTACCGGAATAATGAGACGGAAACGGTTATATCAGCCATAAAAACTTGTTTAACAAAATGGCAATTATATGGCGTAGTAGAATCGCACTTACGTTTTTCCATAAGACAAACAAATCCTTTCGCTCGGTTAGTCGCTCTTGAAAGATTCCCGGCGTTCTCATTCGGTGCAGCATCATGGTCGGATTATAATGGGGAATGCTGTGCGGGTGCCAAACGGTAATCCGGGCCCAAGGCATGCAGCACCATTTCTCTTAATAGTTTCCGGAAGGAGCAGGTTCCCTTTCAGAAAGCGCTGCTGCAGATAATACACTAACAAGATTATAAGAATAAATAACGTAAAGGAAATAAGAGCTACAAAATTGGATAGCGCCGCTGACCAAAAGGTCAAGCTCCAGTTACACATGCGCAGCAATCTTCAATATTTATCCCAGCCGTATGGGTGTACTGTAGTTAATTTGCTCAGCCATTTTACCGCAAACGATGTGGCAGGAAAATGTAATGGAAACCGGTCGCGCTTGATATGGCTGCCTGGCCATGGGACTCTTTGCTGCCAGGTTCCGAGGTTCGGCACCGGTAGAAACTGGGCCCGTTGATCGCCATTGTCGAGTTAATTTTCCACCAGGGAATCACTATCCTTTTTCCTTCCGCTTCATTAAAGGGAGAAATTTCAGCGTACAATTCTGAACTGTAGGCCTAAATTTCTCCGGTTAATGAAGCGGACTGCAGCCAGTCTCCAATTTCTAAACGCCAGCATCGCGCTTAATATGCACTACCTGTACCTTTAAGCAAGAAATTAATCACCCGGCTTGTACATACGTTACCGCCAAGATATTCCCCCAATCAATAATTCTGTAGTAAATTAATTTACCGCCGCTGATAGTTATCGACTTAATATTGAATGCGTCACGTTCAACTAGGTAAACCGGATGACGCTGAACACATGCCTCAATAAGCGCGGGTCGAATTCTACTAATGCCGCTGGGTGGTACTTTTTCCCAAGCAGAGGTACATAATTTATACGAGTATATCACGCAACATAGGATACAGTATATGCAGGAAAAGTTACGTCGCTTGCAACCTGTATTTACTGAAACTGAATACGTAAAACGAAATAGAAGTCACGCAGATAAAAAAGTGCCGAATGGTTGTGTACGGAATCAAAGGTAGTGCTCAAAAAGATAGTGTACCGAATAAAAGGTAATACAAAAGGTTGTGTAGGAAGAAAAAGGTAGCGAAAGGTTGTGTACGGAGTGGTCACCAAATAAAATTAATGACATTTTAAATTATAAACGACAATCGCTTGTCATAGCTCTTAAATACAGGTTATGGGTGGTGTAAATTTGGACGCACCGTTATCGACGGGAGCGACGAAGAGCACTTTCAGACGTACCGCGGGCCCGGACATTGATAAAATTAGTCTGCTGTACCGTTCTAGATTAACTTATTAGACTACAAAATGGCAATTCATCTTGCGCGGGCTATGTTTTCTCAAGCGGGAGCTTCATTCACGCTTTGGTAAGAATATCGGGATCTCTTCTAGCTCGAATTCGCAATTCGCCCCAGCTGCATTTTTTTCCGCTCACATACACTGGGAGGTTCACGTGTAGATCTCCATGTCACTACTGTTTTACGCAGTTCCGTGAGATTCGTTAGACTGTTAGAGTATGTGAATGGACCGGCGTGACCTTTTGTAAGCCTGACCTTTTCTTCCTTTTTCCGCGCTGTCCATGTGTTTGGCACAAACAAAATGTCAACTGTTGGTAGGGTCGAATCGAAGTACCCCGCCATGCACATGGTATCAGTTCTTATGGATTCACGAAAACTGTCGCTTTCCCGCATTTCCCCAATTACCTAGTTTTTTTTAAATGTGCTTCGTGAATCTCGGTATAACTGAGCGCTGATTTGTGACATTTGTCTTCATTAGTAGGAACTATCCGAATATTTTACAGTATATTTTACATTCAGATATGGTACTGGAACAAGCGGGTAACTATAAAGACAAATCTTGACCAAAACCCGGGCTCACAGGATATTTAACGCAAAATTTCAGGAATGACGAATACTTTTCCTTTGAACTGATCCTCGTTACTGCATTTCTTTAACAGTACCATAATGTATCATATAAAATTCTTGAAACATGCGGAAATATCGGCCGTATGTTCCGTATGTGTGTATGTATGCAAGTACGTACGGTAAATCTTGCATTCTATCATTCTATATTTCTTCCACGCATTATCATCAGGCTGGTATCATTTTTCTAGACAAAACAACCCGAATCAAATTTCTCAATATTTCCTTGTGGTTCTTTTCTGAATATTTAAATTTCAACTGTACAACAGCTTCTACGGGCTGGCAACTGTTATTAAAGTAAACGCTTTGTTGAAGAATTGATTTTGAGCAATCTTTCTTTATTGTATGAGGGTATCTTTTTTGGATTGTATGCGCTCGTCTGCAACACTGCGTATTTTAAGGACCTATATATGTATATCAGTAGCGACCTAGATAATCCCTGTACTTGCTGCCGTCACCCGGGCCGAGTGTGACGTTGCGGCAGTACATAAGGCTAAATCTGGCGCGGTACAAAAGCACCATGTACAGCCACAACGTCATACTCCAGCCGGGTGACGGCAGCAAGTACAGGGATTATCTAGGTGCGCTACTGACATCTCCTCGTACATAGTTCATGTACACACTGGCATGCAAACATCGCTGGTTTGCTCTTTAATCGGCATCTGCCATTACACATAACAATACGCCTGCGCGGGTTTACACTAATAAAAGTTCCGAATTTTAAACATTGAAAAAACATCCAAAATCATTAGCGTCTTTCGTGAATTTAGTACGTGCGTTAAATGTACCCAAAACAGCCGCTGCATTCCCTCTGACTACAGCTAAACTTAAACGTTGTCTCAAAAAGGCTGTAGATCGAGGCTCTCCGGTAATGACACGAATCTTGCGGCCGACGAAACGGATTAGCTCCGAGAAAGCCAATCCAAATGTCCCAAGTGTCTCGACGGCCAGAGCGTAGAAAAGATATCCCAAATCCTCGACGAAGGCGTATTTCCGGCGCTTGTAGTCTTCTGCCATCTGCGCTACACTTCCGGCTTTCAAAGAACTAGCGTGCACGTGAGAGACGGCTACAGTGTCCCAGCACGTTGCATCCCACACAACCGCCTTCCCATCGCGTACAGGAATCAAAGTCATACCATCGGGACGTTTGTTTTCTTTATCTGACAGGCCCGACGGTTCGGACTGATTTTAAATTTAAAAGTTCGCTGGTTTTAAATAGCAAGAACAACCACCGTAAGTACCACTGTGTAACAAAAGCAACACCGCCTCCTGGAGTAGTCGAGACCGAAAGCCGGCAGGTGCATGCTATCGCGCTAAAAAACAATAAAATTTGTCTCCTATTACCTACCGCATTGCCGGCCAATACCGTAGTAAGCTCTGAGCCCGGTACGCTTGCAAGAGCAGCACCTGTCACTGGGTAAGCACAGCGATATCGCACAGCCAGTCATCAGGAGCTTTCTGATTGCCATCATCCAAGACAAATACCCTACGACTATGCATATATGTACGGTACATGAGAATTTTGCCCACTACCTTATGCTCGCGGTCGGTTCTCCCGTTACTTCCGTGAAGCTGACCGCTGACCACGTTCAGTACACCGCACTGATCACACTCCGTCCCGAACAGCAACGATATGAGATCCACATCATCCCTTCCTGTCTCGCTGTTCTAGGACGTGCGCGTCTGTCCTTATAGCGAAAATGCGGTCGCACGATAATTCCACGGGATTCGGTATATCCTCTCCTATATATGCCCTGTACAAGTAGAAGCCGGGTTTCGTGAGAATCCAGTATTTTCTGTTTAGGTTCAGTACAACCGCACGACTGGCTGGTAGCATCTGGCCTCTTGGTCAATATAATCGGCGCTGTACTGCCTCATTTGTGAAATAGAGCGTGGTGCGGCTGTTGTCTCCGTGTGTTGCATCGCCAACGGGAACAGCCGACTCTACAGGAAGATGTCCCTTAAAATACTGCAATGACTGCACTAGGTGGACGGCAGTGTACGTTGCCGCTGTAATTTGCTCCATAATCACATATGCGGACAACAGTCGAACGGACAACGCGATGCTCCGATAATGACCACAAATGGTTCTGATCCACAACGTTATCGTTAGGGCGGTATAATTATGTCCACGACTTGAGGACATGCAGTGCACTGCCGTCTACGGAAATATCCGGCTAAGTTCGTCTACGATTTATAGCATTATGTTATTTCAGTTGTGCCGGCAGACAAGACTGGCAACAGCATCTGCATGCATATGCTTGCCGCAGACACGGTTGCAGGGTAGTAGGTAAGTACAATAACAACAAAAATGAAACCGAGTTAAAGCAGAATGGTAGTTCATAAACAAAGTTAAAAAATCAGCAAGTGGTTTAAAATTGTTTGAAATTAAATTTTAAATTCGAGAAATATGTCATGCAGTCTTCAAGATTGAGCAATTTACAGAATGTGTGACCTACCCGCTAACGGATTTTGCTACATCGTCAGGACGACGACGTCAATAAAATTAATCTGAAGTCAAATAACGGCGTTTTACAATTGAAAATAAAGTTTTTCGTTTAAAATAATTGGCTATCCAGCTGTCTTGCCGAAGAACTGTCTGAATGCGATGTGTCGGTGTTACCGGATGTCTCCCGGTGTTGCCGGATGCATGGTGACTAGCAACGAGTTGTCTAGGAACTAAATATCCGCGCGACCAAATGTGGCCGACCAAGTGTCCCGCAACGAGGTTTTATGCGACGACTTGGTCGGACACGGCGTTTTCCATGCAAAACTTCCGAAATACGGCCCGATAAATGTAATTACAGCATGTATACATATTCATTCAGTAAACTACATATTTTGGCCCTCTCAAACACCACGACATAAAATCGTTTCATGGTGTCTACATTAATTGTTGGAGACCGTTTGTGCGGTGTTTATGGGTTTAACGAATTAAAACTAACAGACAACTTAAACGGAGAAAGAAGCACTGGAACACTTCTGCACTGATACCAAAAGCCATTTTATTATTCAACTACAGTAACTGTACAGTACAAAACATACATCGCATATTATTTGCGAGGATCGACGAAACGCAACCAAAATCAGAGTTAACGTTCTTGAAAGTACATATTACAACTTTCTAAAATGTCCCAAATGGGACCTGGTTTTGCTTGGTATTCTTGGACTGAACGTATTTTATACAGCAGCCAATCATCTTGTGTACAAATCATTTATCTGTAAGTTCGAACACCATAAAACCCTACGCAGATATATTTATTGGTTCCGTTTACATCAGACTGATGACGTAATCATTTAATAATGCGCGGTCATCGCTGCTTAAAACCTCAGTTGCCCATGGGTTCATGGCATCCCTTATTCACCGGCAAAAGTAAGTACTTCCGCGCTAGGCCTTCTCCTTGACCACCAACACGGTGGACTGCACGATCCATTCATGGAGGTGTCTATGCGGCCGGAACCAGCACTCCACCGGACCGGAGGCTATCAGCCGGGCACTCGATGAAATCAACTCAAATTCAAGGCCCTCGTCCTGCAGCGGGATCAGCTCCGAACCGCTGGCCACCGTCCCCACCCACCCCGACGGCAGATGCGACGTGTAGGGTTCCTCGCGGGGCACATTGATAAGATGACCTTTATGTCGCCACATGTGATGATGGCGCACATTCTGCACGTCCGGCGCCAGGGGCAACCGCACCGCGCAGCTGATATTGTAGCTGTCCCCGACAGTCACCCGGTACTGCGGCGCCAAGGGGGCCGCGAAGACCTCGGCAGCCCGGGTGACGAGCGGGATTAAGGTGTAGCGGTGCAGAACGGTTCTCCTCGTCGCCTCCTGCAAGTGGCAGACGACCTCGCCGGTGGATGGCAGGGACACGTTAAGGATGCGCAGCACCACGATACTGTCGTCAAACTGCAGAAAGTCGTAGCGACGATTAGACATCGGTACCGGTTGGCCTTGCTCGAACACAGTGCGGCCTTGGTGGGTCCAGCTGATGGCGACGGAAGGTACGCCTAGAGGCCCTTGACAGCTGAACGACACGTTCTGCCCCAAACGCGGCCGCATCAACCTGCCAGCGGCCGCCGGTGTCGTCGTGGCCCTTGGAACTGGAAACTGCAGTGTCACCTTGTCATCTTCCTTTTTTCTCAGTGCTCGCTCAACTATTTCATCCACTACAAAATACATCATTCGATATAGGATATATAAAAACTATTTTCATTATTAGTCAGATATATGCGTTATATATGCATGACCTTTGCGAAGAACAACGTGGCATGCGATGTCATTGTTGTTGTTTACTGACAGGCTGACAGCTGTCAGTCAGTTGCGCTCGTTTATAAATAAACATCATATTTTACTTAGTCTGTAACATCACTGAAATTTTTTAACTGCATTTTCAGTAGTGAGGCCGCGCAACCATATTTTAAACCCATTCTAGCGTTATTAACGACGGGAATCGTTAGAATACAGCGCTCCAACGCTTTGTTGAGTAAATTAGTTGCAAAAGATGACATACATATTTGATAATTTATTATCAGTTAAAACGAACAATTTCAGTTACTCAGAGAAATTCAAATTTTTGGGTCCATAAAGCGAAGGAAACACGTCAAAATAGAAAGCTACTTTCTAATTGTTCGTACCACCGATAAGAAAATTCAAGCCAATCAAATCACTGATGATCTTTATCAGCCCCATACGAAAGGCGCGAAATTAAGCGCAAGGCTGGCTTAACTCTACTAAAAAAGCCTGAGAAACAGTGGGCACTTTTCCGGTTACTTACGTGATAGGTCAGAGCGGAAATCTCCGTTCATCTGCACGGTACATGCGCTGCATTGAGCGTGCCGCTGCCACTGACACCAGCCGCCGAATGCCAGACTGTAAACAGCCACAAACAACCGCGCAAGTGGCATCGGATTGGGTCGGATTAACCAGGATTAATCGCATTTTGTGGATAATAATATCCTCAACACCGGCGTCAGCCTGCCGGGTTGTTGTCCCGACGCTTCAGACGACCATCCGACTTCACGCCTACTGGCATGCTGCGATAACAAGGATAATTGTGTTGTGGTTTATGCAAATACAGGGTACCCTGTGCAACCAGCACACAATCCTGAGTGTGGTAAAATGAGCAACAGCGATCTTCTACTGCATATTAAAGGTTTCATTAGAAATTCAGAATTAGGTTGCTTATTTAATCATACAGTATTCGCAGGGATCAGCTGCGGAATTCGGGACCTCCCGTCAGTCCCGTTTTACATGAACAGGGACTACAATTACTTATGGAAGGAGCTGCGCGCAAGTCTTAAGCGGTGATCTGCTTTTCGGTTGCTAAGCATCGGTTCCCACATTCCGTTCCGATTGTTTGGCGCCATGACATTTGGGCCACCCGACACTTGGGCCACCTGACATTTGGGCCACCTGCCACTTGGGCCACCAATACTTTCAAAAACATGAAAACGTAATAAAGGATTTCCGATACGAATGATAGCTTCTTTATTCTTACTGCACGTAAAAAATTAAATATTGGCTTATTAATAAAAGTTCTGCAACTTGCAGCATTAACAACGTACGAGTAAGTACACAAGATTCGAAAACGAGCGTGCATTAATATTATGGAGTGTTTGTAGGCATATAAGCGGATACACAGGGGCTGCATGGGTTCGATCATTGCACTATGTACCAGCATAAGTAAATCGAACTCATGCACTGACGATGTGAGCAGTTGCCGGTAAATTTACTCCGCATCCTTCTGCTTATCAAACATCTTCCTGATCAGATTTCTATTTGATTAAAATTTCAATTAATACATGGCGCTAAAAATCTAAGAAACCTAAGAAAACTGAGAAACATAAAAAATACAGGGAAAAAAAGAGTTACAAGAGACCGTAATGTGCGGTGGCCCAAGTGTCAGGTGGCCCAAATGTCAGGTGGCCTAAATGTCAGGTGGCCCAAGTGGCAGGACACCGTTCAAAAAACAGAGAGAACAGATTTATTTACAAAAATTATAAAGTTTTAGTATAATACAGAGAAGCCGGTTTGTTTCATCCTCATGGGACTACACGTTACTACGGTACCTATTTGTACTGGTACAAGATTACTGTGTTGAAGGTTGAAGCGTGTAACCATCACGGGGTGGAGGTTTAGTGTGGAGCGTTGTAGTATACACATGCTTCTATGAGTTGCGGTTCTTGGGCGTGGAGTGCATTCACAGCATATTCCACAATATACAGAACGCTAAGTTAGACTTATCGTAAGCTCGACGTTGTAAATGAGAGCGTGAAATTACTGCCTGATTAACTTAATTACCTTTAATACATCAGTAAAGCTAGCCACCGCCGTCTTGAATGACTATCTAATTAGCTCAAATATTGCCTAATTATTAATTATTGCGGGAAATTACTGCCTAATTAGTAATTAATGCCGTTTCGAAGTCATTAAATTATTAATGGTAGCATACGCGTTACTCTGCGTTCGTAATTATGTTAAATCTAAATTTGTTATTACATAGCGTCGATAGCAATTAGCACGGTATTAACGGGGCAGTGCAGTCCATTGCACTCACCGTCTACAGCGTGTAACACGCGCAATGCATGGATAAGTCAACGATGCCCAACGGAAAATCTAGTCGACACTAGATTTACCGTTGGGCAATGTTGCCTTAAAGTGGGCATGTGTTGACTGTTGCAACAAACCAATGCACAACGCTTGCGTTATCTCGGAATGACACATAGGAGCATGACGCACAGTCCGTTGGGCTGCTTTATCATAAGGTAGTCAGAACTGAAAGTACCTACTAGTAATCGTTATCGATTCCACATGCAAATATTGCGGAACGTACCATGACACAACCCACAGGTGACAAGCGTTTCGGAAGAGTTCAGGATTTGAGTTATTCTTACACTTACATTCTTCCGCAATGTAGAGACACCCCAGAACAGTCATTTCAGTTCGTTTACTTTGCTATTCCGCCACGCTGCGCATTGCTCGCTTCGTTTGTGGAAATCTCATGTGTTAATCGTGTTGTTAATCAACCGGTGCGCTCCTGTCTCGACACTGCGAAACGGCGAAACGTGCCTGTCAAATGCGCTGCTGAACCAGCTGGGGCACACAATATTTGGCGCGGCAGCCTTCTATCATGCAGAATAATTTGGAGTGCAACACTATCTCATCAGTCGGGTTATATGACCGAGGTCGAGTGTAATTATTCAATCCCATGAGACAGAAATGCCTCCATAAATCTGGATGCATCTCTATCTCGTGATCGAATGAGTATCACTGCGTCTCTATATAGTATACTCGTAATGCAATCAGTTTTCCAGCAGTTGTCATCCTGTGGATCCGGAACCACGCGGAGAACTTCGTGACCTCTAGTGTCCGGTAAGCGAATTTACTATCTATAACGTGAGTATGTTCGGGATGCAAAAACAAGCCAAAGTATGTAAACGGACAACAATCGACGGGACAAAACGATGCTCCAATATTGGCGCCCCAAAAACGGTTCTGGTGGAAAATGTTATTGTTAGGGCGGTATATATGTCCAAACCTTGTGGACAAAAAAGTGGGCTGACGTTAACGGTAATATTAATCTATAGAAATATTAATTAATTGGTAGAAGCCCGTTATTACGAGTATGTTACTAGTAACAATTAACAACTGTATGACGCCATTTTCGGCAGCGCTGACCGATTCGGCACACTGCAGGAAATGGTGTCTTGCCGTGGCCCGTGAGGCGCGGAATTCGGGGCCTATGAAGCGCCGGCTGAACAGAACGCCTGATTCAGTAGAAACATCCGTACAGATACTGATAGCTGCCTGCATGCTGTCCTTGTATTCTTTAGGGAATATATTGCGAATTGTTTGGCAATATTAATTTTATCTGCCGCCGTATGAATGTATCCGGTAAATGAATTTTATTGTTCATGCTGGTGAAAATTATTCTCGTTTTGTTCCACACCCAGAAATCTTTGGTATCCTCGTACCAAACGCTTCCTCAATATGGGAAGAATGCTACATTACCAAGGATTCCTGCCCCAGAGGACAGCAAGCAGAAACCTCGGGATGTGTGATATCGCATTACCGCGGCGCCTGCTTACAGGTACACGGATGCTGCACCTGCCAGCACTTTGAGCTCCTAAATTGCGCTCATGGCTTAGGCCAGTGCAAGCTAGGGCAAAGACCTCATACGGTGCATGTACCAGGAAGCTTTCCAGTTCAATATGGTCCAATTCTCTCCTTACTTCCACGAAGTTTAATGCATATTCAATGCACTACACACATCACTGCGCTGCACCCGCGATAACAGCTGTTTTTCATCAAGCATCCCTTAGTTCCCGTGAAGTTACTCCGTGCAACGAAAACACGATACCACGACCACGGGAGCCAGCTTGCATCCTCATATGTTTGTACAACGTTAACTCTACTTCGATGGAATATGATCCGACTTATCTGTCAGATGCAACTGCACTGTCGCTTTCCCATTACTTTCATCCCACAGTCCCACACCGCTCGTCAGTCGATGTTTTATACAAAATCTTACGTAGAAATACTCGTATTTGCGGAATCCATCATGAGACAAACGCAGGTGGAGGTCGTAGTGCATATAAGAAGCGTTTCGGGAATTAACGCTCTCTAGTCTGTACCAGTGCGGGTTTATCGTTGGAACTTTGCATTGTACTTGTAAATCTCGCCCTGAAGACATAACGCCCAACAGTAGCCCCAAAACGCACGGAATGTTAATTGTGATCAGCGGTATAATTCTTAAACGCTGTAAATGCCCTCTCAGTATGCCAACTCAGCCCCACTGCTACCGATGTGGTCCGCACAGATACCGTACATTACCTTGCGAAATGAGGCAGTGCTGCCGCATCTGTTGTGCCTTCAACGCACAATCCGTGGTGACCTTGGGTTATATGTACTGTACATATACCAAAGGTCAGTGCCTCTGATTGTGCATAATGTACATTGCCGCTGCGATATTCATCATTACCAGTACGTAGTAGCAGTATTTTGTCACATACCACAGATCAGCATCATCGACCTATCCAATGCGCTCGATCCAGCAGCCGAGTGTGTTGATGATTTTCATTGATCCGGCAGGAACCGCGCGGACAGAGATATGCGCGGATGTTTTAGCTGCCTCGGTTGGAGATTCGAAATCCCTCTCGTCAGACGCCGAAGCTCGTGCTTACGTGGGAAAAACGCCGATTTACTTAGACCAGCCAATCGTACAATACCAGGAGCTGCGTAATAGTGACCTTTACGGCTTTCTACCTCCAAAATACGAAATAGCCTGGCACATGGTACTGTATCTGAGTGTATCGTTTTCGCACTCGTAATACGAGTACATCCAGTGAAATATATAATTATGTTGACACAGCAGCCGGTTTGACGATTGTTCTGGTGGGTTGGGTAATCCAACCTTACCACGCACGATCGGCAGTGTACAAATAGTAGATCCGTACTGTACGAATAACATAAAACGGTATACACGAATATTCAGGGGCTCCGCTACCACTACACTTTTTTGATTATTTAACAATGCGCTGTAGCTTAAAATCTCAACTTCCCATGGGGTCATGGCATCCCTTATTCACTGGCAAAAGCAATTCCGCGCTAGGCCTTCTCCTCGACACGCAGCACCGTCGATTGCACGACCCATTCGTGGAGCTGTCTATGCGGCCGGAACCAGCACTCCACCGGGCCGGCGGCGTCCAGCCCAGCACTCGATGAAATCAGATTAAACACAAAGCCCTCGTCTGGCGGGATCACCCCAGGGCCACTGGCCACCGTTCCCCCCCACCCCGGCGGCAGATGCGACGTGTAGGGTTCCTCACGGGGCACGTTAGTCAGCTGGCGGTTGTGTCGGAACATGTGATGATGGCGCACATTCTGCACGTCCGGCGCCAGGGGCAACCGCACCGCGCAGCTGATATTGTAGCTGTCCCCGACGGTCACCCGGTACTGCGGCGCCAAGGGGGCCGCGAAGACCTCGGCAGCTCGGGTGACGAGCGGGATCAAGGTGTAGCGGTGCAGAATGGTTCTCCTCGTCGCCTCCTGCAAGTGGCAGACGACCTCGCCGGTGGACTGCAGGGACACGTTGAGGATGCGCAACACTACGATACTGTCGTCCAACTGCAGAAAATCGTAGCGATGATTAGACACCGGGACCGGGTGGCCCTGCTCGAACACGGTGCGGCCTTGGTGGGTCCAGCTGATGCCGGCAGAAGGTACGCCCGGTGGCACTTGACAGCTGAACGACACGTTCTGCCCCAGACGCGGCCGCATGAGTCATCCAGCGACCGCCGGTGTCGTAACGACCCGTGGAAACTGCAGTGTCACCTTGTCATCTTCCTTATTCTCCAACGCCCGCTCGACTATGTCATCAACTACAAATACAGCGTTAAATATAGATATAAGGATACAGAAATCATAGTTTTCAGTACTTCCAGGTTTTTGGATACTTTCACCATATGAATACGCGCACCGGACACCAGAGGCACGGACTCTGCGTTTTCCCCACTAAAAAAACTTGAAAATGTTTTATTAACCTCGTGTAAAAGCTTGTATAACAGCATACGGTATATAAGTTATCACGCAATCAATTTCTGATACGTTTTTGTCACGTGGAGCAACGCAGAGAAGACTGTCGTTTTGGTGTCCGGGTGAAATCATTGTGAAAATGAACGCAGCCAATTATTTGTCAGATATGTCATATATCCAATATAAATGCATGACCTTTGAGCATAACAGTATTGCATACTGTGTGTGTTGTATGTTATTCGATAAGAAAACTTTAAATCAATTAAAGCCGTATTGATCTTTATGAGTTTAGCAAGAAAGCCGCGCGCCGTAACTTCTACGAGTGCGAAAGCCCGCGAATCAGCGGGCAATTTTTCCGGTTACTTACGTGATAGATCAGAGCGAAAATCCCCGCTCAACTGAACAGTGCATGCGTTGCCCTGAGAATCCCGCTGCCATTGGCACAAGTCGCAGAATAGCAGGCTGTAAATGGTCAACAATCGCATAAGTTGCATAGGACTGGGTCGGCCTAACCAGGGTTGATAGCATTTTGCGGGTAATAATTTCCTAAACACCGGCGGTAACCGGTCGAGTATATGTCCGGCGCCTCCGAGTTCAGATGACCCTTCTACTCTGTACTGAAGAATTCCACGACGGCTGCCACGCTCCGAAAATGAAAATAATTTTGCAGTTTTATGGTTTTAGCAGATGCGATGTAGAACCACAGAATTCGTTGGGTGTGGTAAAATGAGCAACGGCGATCCGTTACTGCTTTTTCATGTGCTGCATAAGGAAATCCAGAAATATGATGCGTATGAAGTTTTAGTCATAGGGTATATGACAGCATTCGCCGGACGGCGCTACCAATTTCGGGACTTTCCGTATACTTAACATGTTGTTGTTGTTGTTGTTGTTTGCATAAATACACAGCGTAGTCAGAAGGACCATGGCTCCACGAATCGTCAAGGTAACACAATAAGCATGAGACAGGAACAATTAGTCGATTATCGTTAATAACATCATGGAAATCGCGCTTAGAAACTCCTTGAAGCATTAGAAAGCAGCGGTCAACAGTACTTCCGGTTAAGGATATCCAGGTTCTTCAACCCGGCATGTTCCAGGCATTTTTGTACAGATAAGACAGTAAACGACGGATGCTTAATATGGAACAATGATAGGAAAAAATGGGTAATTACAGTTAGTGAGTCATTTATGGAAGCGGCTGCGCACAGTACTTATAGCGTACGGTTTGTGGTTAATCTTTTTGAAGGCGTCTAATCATTGGGAGAATATAAAACACCCTTAGTCCCTCAGGATTTGTGGGATTTCTTCGCCGCAGATCGTTATCGACACAATTAGCGAAAGTGCCATGTTCCATGGAACGCAGTGACGCTGGACACTTTCTGCGGATCATGCCGCTAATAGTGGTTCGTTCACTTGATGGCGTAGGGTTGTACTGTTTCCCTAACAAACCGATATGCGACAGAAACACCTGCAGCTGCAGAATTTCCTACTGACGTTGACGTAACCTGTAACGAAAACCGTCACTGCGACAACAGCGAGGGCACCTTTTCCATGCTGTTATCAAGGGTCTCACCCACTACTTCGTACCAGTTCCAGTTTCCTTTGCTTCCACTGAAAACGCTTGCTTTTTGCGTATTTCCCTGCAAGACCCTACGTTTTCGAATACTTTTTGTTAATCTGCAGCTAAAATTTAATTCGACTGTAATCCATTAGCCGGCAAACCGTTCGTGCGCGATATTTCCGGTTGGTGAGATTTCGCAATACGAAAACTGACGAAACAAGCTTCGAGCACCAAAGGCAAGTTTATTCAACGCAAATTGTAAAATTGTAAATCAGCATCCTCAATGAATGGTTGCACTATGTAGTTTTGCTTCTTTCCAGCTGCTTTTCTACGTTTATGTCTTTCACATCAGCAATGTACTGCACGAAAACAACTCGGCGGCGTTACTGATTTCTTGGCTATTCTGTTTGTCCAGGACTAATGCAGCAAAAACTTTCCACAATCATATTAATCTGTCCAGGTCCAGCGACTTGTTTACGACATACAGAAGGCAACAATTTTGCACTTCGTCACCTTGCGGAACCGGTGCGATTGTCGTAGTACAGTGCCATCACGTAAAGCCAAGCCCGCTATACAGTGAAACCTCTGAAATACGTACACCTCCGTACGGAAAATTTCGTACGTAATTCAGGGGTGTACGGAATTCAAATTAGCTACCCCCAGCCCCCCTGGGGGGTGACTGTAGACTAGGGGCACTGCCCCACTACGAAATGCTCTGCACATACTGTGCAATGCATAAAATACATGGATTTCATTAGTTAACATACAAAATTGCATCAATCAATGTGTATGTAAACAGAGAAAAACAATTCTCTCGCACACGTTCAGCAGAAAAGATTAATAAAACCTTACTCAGGATATAAAAATCTAGCAATTTCGAGTGTATCTTTCTTTGTTGCTTTAGATTTTCACAACTTTACCATCAAAAGGTTTAAAATCTCCAGTTCCGAAACAACGGTGTACGCATTCACGAGGTGACTGCGTACAGTTAAATGCTTATGCGGTACAGAGATTAAGTGTACGTGTACGCAACGCTGAGGTGTACGTTACGTAGAGGTTCCCCCTGTACTTTAGTCTACGACGTAATTCGGTACAGAAGTTTTCGTACGTAATAGAGGGGTGTACGTTTCTTCGGGGTGTACGTACGATGAGGTTTCACTGTATTCCGCCGAAGGCAATCGTCTGACGGTTGCAGTAACGACCAGGACAACGTAAAAAACAGACGAAAATGCTTTTTATAACAATAACATAATTAGTTGGATTTAAATATCTAGGATATTTTTTTTAATATTTCCCTTGATGTAAATGTCGCATTATGTATTTCCACTGATTCATTTGCCATCGCACTACGATGCTGCCTATGTTCTGTCACTTTGTTTCAGCGTTTTCGTGCAAAGCGGGATAAACACAACATATACACACGTCTGTAACCTCCGCAAAAAGAACGCTTTAAGTGCAACTTTAATTACTTTTAATACATCATAATTATTTTCGGGCAGCAGTGCATCACGGCGGGTTGCGTAGAAACCAACCCGGCCAAAAAATACTGTGCAAATAATAAAACAAAATACAGCAAAATTAAAACCGCCATAGAAATTCCAACACCAGCAGCAAACAGATCCTCTGTAAAAAACAAGCAGAAAACACAGGCGCACAGCCATCCGGCTGTCCAAAAAACGCCCACATTTCCTCCAAAAATCAGAAAAAAATTTTGCGAATTATTCCGCGTCTGACAATCTCTCTCTTCTTTGCAGCAAATCATTCGGTGAGCAATACATACCAAACCAGAAAACCGACGCAAAAAAACTATGTACCATACCCGCGGCAAGAGACCGAGAGTGACAAGAAAACAAACTTAAAAGCTCCAAAAATGTGAAAAATTATTTACTGAAAAAAAGAAGCAGCAAATCTGTCTGTGTTCACCTTTGGCAAAATGGGGGGCAGAATACCGCTTCCTGTGCCGCATCACACTGCAAGAACGGATCGCGCTCTGTAACGGAGACAGCCGAGACATCCGTCCGCATTATCAAATAATTTTGGCATTTTTTAAAACTGCATCGGCACATCTTCCACGTAGTTCTCCGGGATCAGACCCTTCCGACCTGTCAAATGCAATGCTGACAGATATGTGCAATAAATACACTCATTAAAACGTTTTCCTATTAAAATATATGTCCCATTAAAATATTTAAAAAAATGATAGTTATAATATTTATGATTTTTAAGCAGTTTACAGCGATGAAGTGTATGCTAAGCGTCCACATGGGGTGGATGTTTGTAGCCTTTAAACTACACTTGACTCTCTGCTGTCCAACTGTGACAGCAGCTGGCATTTATGGCGCATGTCTTAAAAATCTCAAAAAACACTGAACCGAAAACTAAAACAACGAAAACTAAAACACAGCAGCGCATCTCTGGTTTTCCCATCTCGTTTACACACTTTCCTGACATACTATTTAATTCTGTAATTGATCACATGTTCCATGGCCTCTGTTTTCGCTCGTATTTATACTGTTTTCATACCAACCAAAGCGACCATGAATAGCCGAATCGGCCGGACAATCTGTGCTGCATTTCTAATAACCTGCTTCTTCTGATTTCTTCGTACCTCGTAACTCTCCATACAGCCATCCCGGCTCATCGGACGCATGGACTGCAAACACATCAAAAATACTACTGAAACTTCCGGGTGCCAATAGATACTGGAGAGAACGGTAAACACTGGCTGCGCTTGGGTTTACCTTTGGTAATGATTTCGTTGGGCTCGAAGGACAGCTCCGAGTGGCCATCGGCATGGCACTGGTACAGGGTGCGCACATTCCGCCCCGGTTTGTTGCCGTTCCTCCCGGGGACATTACCGCTACGCAGACCCACCGCGGCCGCGCCTCTGTCAACAAAAAACACATTTTTCACTCAAATTTACGTTGACACGCAGCCCTGCGCTTAACGCTTTTACGAACGAACAAAAAATCTTTCTACAAAATTTTTTACTTAATTCCAGATAATTATTAGCGATTTTTTTATGTTATTCTGATTTCTGTTTTTCAACAGCATCTGTCATCAAATTAGACACAATTTTCGAAAGTAACTGTATTTATTCCGTTGTAGATGTACTCGTAAGATCGGGACTGACCTTTGCGGAGCCTTCTGCGGCGGCGTCTTCTCGATGCGCGGCTTCTCGTCGCCCGGCGGCGGCACCTGGAAGGTGGAGATCCGTTTGGAGACCAGGGGGGCGGGGGTGCGGTCGCGGGGGCCCCGTTCGCGGTGCTCCACCGGCCCGACGGAGGCGGCCGGCCCGCCCCCGTCCACCACGGTCACACCGGCCACCGAGGGACTGCCGCCGTTGAAATTCACCCGGGGGAAGGCCGCCACGGCAGCGGGTGCCGCCGGACGACGGTCGCGGATGACGCCGGAGCCGAAACGGTCGTTCATGCCTGTGTGCAGCAGAAGGCATTCACCTACTTGTCATTTTTACGATTTTAGTACCGGACAGCGTCCGTTTCAGTTGCATTCCGCCCACGAGCAAGAAAAGTTGTTCATGTAAAACGATTGCCCTTTAAATAGTCGCCATCACTGCACAAAAAGGACGGAAACCGAAAAACAATAATCATACCTTCTTTGAAATTGAAAGGAAATATATTTTAACAGATGTATCAAAATAATATGTTTCAATCAGCAAAAATACTGAAATCAAGCGTCTGAACTAAACTACAGCAAAGAAAATTAAACCCGTCGTGCTACATGCCATTACACTACGAAGTATTCCGTAATAGAAACAGTGACAACGTAATAGCAAGCAATGCCATCACCAGAGCACGACGAATCGAACAAATAAAACACAAAGAAAAGTTGAATAATCCACCGCTGTAAGTGAAAACGATCGTCCGCAGTATCAGATGTACATTATAAAATTGTCAATCAGAATAAAAACTTAAACTTGATACAAAAATTTAGCAGCAGCACTAACTATAATTGTCAACAAAACCATGACAGCCGTCTACTGACCCCGATATATGCCACTGCACTATGAAATATGCCAGTACTCCATAATAATCGAGATGCGCGAGTCGCACAACCAAGGACTGAATATCAACAAAGCGAATTAAAAATACGAACAAAAATCAAAACCAAAGGAAATTTACGGTGAATTAAACCTTCAAATTAATTACTTTGGCCATAATTAATGCGTCAATAGTTCTAACATCAGAAAGCACCATTCCAGTAGGGAATCATAATGCAAAAAAAAGATAAAAATCCACGATCAACCGCACAATCTAGGAAGTGATTATTACCGCTTTACTAATTATTTAACGAATTTAATGAATTAATTTACTGAATTCATTTAATTTAATGAATTTATTTAACTAGTAAACTTTTTTATTTTTTTTATTTATTTAATTTATTTAACTAGTTTCTCAGTCTACTAGTCTTTATTTTTATTTATTTATTTAACTAGTCTTCTCTAACTATTTAATGAATGCTATTTTACTAATTATTCAAAAAAATTTAATAAATCAATTTACTGAATTCAGTTAATTTAACGAATTAATGTTATTAACTGCCTCACCTCCGGCGTTGAGATCGCGGGCGCTGGCCACCGGCGTGACGGTGTGACTGCCGGGCGCGGAGCTGTTCAGCGCGCTGAAGCTGACGCTGGTGGAGGCCAGGGGCGAGGCCAGCGGACAGTGGTACAGCGCCGAGGTGCTGGAGGTGCGCAGGCCCGCCCCGGGGTACGGCGGGGCGGTGGTCAGGCGGGCGACGGTCTGCGTGACACGCAGCCCGGGGGAGACCGGTCCGCCGGGTCCCGGGAGGCTCTCCGTCTTCAGATCCATGGGGATGGAGTAGTAGACGCTGTTGCTGTTATTGTTGTTGGACGACGGCGCGCCGTTCAGGCTCTTCTCGGGGCCCTTGAGGCCCGGCTTAAAGGTCACCGGCGGGACGGTGGGCCCGGGGTCGGCGGGGGAGATGCGGCGGTGCAGGGTGACGGTGGGCGGGGGCTGCAGGAAGATCTGTACAAGAAGAGCATGGAGTGTTACACTGGCCGTCAGAATTATAGCAATAAACAGATAACTGGTAAGTATGTATGTTCCGTAAACTAAATAAATACATTTAAATAAAAATGTTTAGGTAACTGAATAAATAAAAAAATTAAACAAGTAGCAATGATTGTGTTAATTTGATAACTTGTGTACTGGTCTTCATATAAGTACGTACGTTTGTTAACGAATTTATGCTAAAAAGCAAATTACCACAACATGCTGCGAACATCAGTAAATCGGTAGTGCGTGAAAACGATGAAACCCAGGCCAAAAATCTACGAGAGGGCGGATACGATAACCATTGATCCGAAAAAATTATCAGCAAAAATTTACTTTAACCATTGAAACATTGCAGAGTTGCGGTATTACAGTTATTACAAATTTACATCCCAAGGAAACCAGCGAAATCAATGCGGCTTTTATCGACAGGCCATTGCACTACAAAATTTCCCCGCAACACAGTACCGCCTATATACGGGGAACTGCTCCGTGAAGAAATTTAAAAACATATAATACTATACAATAATTAGTAATAACAAATAACTAACAAAGTTCGTAAATAAAGCGATAAAAAAAAGGCTCGCCTTACGAAGTGATCAAGTATGCTAGATAATCTCGAGAAGGGAAAGATAGCCGAACGCCCGACCTGTTTCCAGTGCTCCACTAGGACCTCGATGACGATGTTGTAGAACTTGATGTCGACCAGCGCGGCGACACTCTCCTCTTCCGGCCGCAGCAGTGTCGGCCCGAAGCACACGCCCAGATTGGAGATGGTCATCAGGTTGCGGCTGCAGTTGTCCGCCACCCTACAACGAAAACGATCAATACGTATAAGTTACTAACATTTTCCGCAGCCGCGAAGGAAACTGTGAGCGAACTGTTAGCAAACTTAGTTAGCAATTATGTGTGCTTGCTTACTTGGCCAAATGCCGAACGATTAGCTCCAGCATGGTGTAGTTCTTCTCCGGCAGACTGCGGGCCAGTGAATGGATTTCGTTTAGCCGTTCGTTCTTGTTGTCTTTTTCTACAGCAAAGACAATCTACGTGCAATCGTAGTACGGTGGCTTTGGGGTTGTACTTCATTACATTGGCATATTAAAGTCAAATAAATAAAATCCAAAAAATCACTACGTATCCACAATGAAAATGCTTGCGCGTCTTTTTAAACAAAAAAGTTATAAGAAACCTCACGCTGTCCACTACTTAAATTTCAAAGAAAATCAGATAAAACAATTCCCAATAAAGTAACACCCAGTAACGCTTCCGAAACAATAACACATTTCGTAATTCCCGAACAGTATCGTTACAAGGGAGAAAACCAGCAAAATTCATGCTTTAAACAAATAAATTGTGAAAAATTAAGAAACACTTACTGGCAGCGGAGAGGAAGGCCTTATGCATACGAAAGGTCATCAGGGGTTCCGGCAGCGAGCTGCAGGGAAAATAAGTAAAAAAACCGAAAAACTAACAGTTCAACAGCGTTATAAGCATACCGGAAGTAGGTTTTTAACGCACTGGTCACCGTGCGAATATCCACATCGGGCTGGTCGATCAAATTGAAGGTGAAGTTCTGTGCGTGTGACGCTTCGTCTAATCAAGTAAATCATACCACATCCATCTCAAAATTCGACAACTGTCAAACTAATGCAGATTCAACACTGTCTTACCGAAAAACGCATGTAGCAGGCGCGAGACTTTGGAACTGACACCGGCGACACGGTACAATCCTTGCTCGTGTAATCCTACAAATAATAAATCCAAAATTAGCAAATTGAGCGTGCAGAGGAGCTGTTTCGGCAACCAACGGCGTGGATTACCTTTTTTCTCGATGAAATCAATGCACAGTGTAACAAACCGGAAGCCCTGCTCGTTGAGATCAGTGCTATCTGCAATCAAATAATATTCAATTATTCTTGTAAAATTCAAACGCTCGCTTTCTGTTTAAGCCAAAAACCACTCTCAATCACTCACATTCCGGCTTGTGGAAGTGCTTTCCGGGCATCTGATAAACCTGCAATTATCAGAACACAATGAAAAGCGCTCTAACAGCGACGATGCAAAACGCCAGTTCAAGTTGACTTAGGAAATCAATTTTCCTATTTTTACAGTAGCAAACTGCTGTAATTTTTGCTGTTTTCAAACGCACTGGTTCTTTCCCATCCATGATGTCCATCCAGCGACCGCGATCGGCTTCGGATAATGCTTGAAAGGTCATGACACCGGGTCTACAGAAAACAACCCAATTTCTGATTATTATCACCCTGATTTATTTTGCTGACGGGCTTTTAACGGAATTTCGATGCTACTTTAGGCAACTTTTAAATAACTCTGACAAAAAAGTAAAAAAATAACAAACAGACATCCATACTTCGTACCAGAATAATAAGAAAAAGAAAGGAAACCCTGAAATGCATAACAGTCCTGACAAATAAAATAACTCTAAATAACTCAAAATAATCGTTCATTTTTCCCAAAAATTTTAAATTCCGTATGAAGACGAGGGAAAGGGAAGCAATAAAAACTATACAAAAATCGTCATGAATTTTTACGCGATAAAATTGCAAACCGTTTTCAGTGGCAAGAATTTACCGTTCATCAGTGACGAGATCAAAGCAGAAACGTTTCTCAATCGATTCACCGGGACGTCTAAAAATAGTCGAAGCTTAATTATTAGATATACACATCAGCTCCTCTTCAGCACGATTCTCCCAGTATCCCGGTACTTTTTTACCTTTGGCACGACTTGAGCGTCAAGATTTCTTGTGGATTCTGCAAAGATAAATGATTATATAACGCAGTGGTTAAATGTTAATAAGCACTTGAGTACCGTTGCTTTGCCATGGGTGTGCGAATACGGCACCAACAGCAGCTTCCGCGAATCCTTATCGTACTGACAATAGTGCTTCACCCAGGTCGTCCCGAACGCTTCTATAAATCAAGAATCACGTAATAATTAATAACAAAGCGGGAAAATTTTGAATAAAAATCTGGAAAAGTATCCAGATGAAACTCGTAATTTTTTTACATCCAAATCTTCACCAACACAATAATTTTATTAAGTAATACGTGATAACGGTTGATATTATACAGAAACATAAAATACCAAAGCTAGCGCCAAAAATACCAGCACATGCAATATAACAAAATATTATAGACGATGATTATGAAATTTTAAATCGATTTTTATACGATGAGCATCGCATTCTTTGCATATGGTGAAAACTAGAAAAATGAGAGGTACCGGAATTACGCTAAACGAGAAAAATCATTAACTAAACAACGATTAAAAATATTTATATCAGTCATAAAAACCGCTATGACAAATTGCTCGTTATGTGGTTTTCTAAAATCGCTACGCACTTTTTTCCATAAGATAAACAAATCCTTCCGCTCGGTCAGCCGCTCGTGGAAGATTCCCAGCGTTTTCGTTCGTTTTCTAGAGAAAAACAAACACGGAATTGCCGGCCAGTTCATTTGTATTGTTGTCTATAAAATCCACTCACTATTTTGTTCATCAGCGCTTCCGTTTCCGCACAAAATGCATTGAAACTGTCGCGAGCCTAGCCGACAAAAAATATTATTCAGACAACTATTTTATTTGCTGTTTGCTTCAAAATAACCGACCTTCTGGACCCGCTCTTGCAAATCTTTCATGTAAGGATCAAATTCTTTGGTAATATCATAACCTACAAACCACAACAAGCCTCAAATAAGCAGAATAAAAATTCATATAAATTATTTAATTGGCGCGCTGACAATTATTAATGATAAGTAAATCAAAATTTGATTGAATGTGCGGTAGTTTCTACAACAGCGATGTTATACATTATTTTATAAAAGTTCAAATTAATAAAGCAGAAAAATGCCTGAACTGAAAACAATATCACCAAAGCAATATCACCAAAAACAATATCACCAAAGCAGGAAAAATACGAAAAATGAACATCATAATGGAGCAAAAATAAATAATAAATACTTACTTAATCGGAAAAAGCGCATCCAACTGGACAGGAAATTCCATAACTGCAGACACAACGGGACAATAAATTGTACACCAGCAGCAATATACTCCACGCGCATCGGCGTACCACTTCGACAAACTCGAACTTCTTCCGCTCGTGGACCTCTTGAATGGCTTTGACATAGCGCAGCGAGGCCTGAATGAAGTATCCCCGCTGCAGTATCACATCGTTATCCGCCTGCAATTTATTACTGCATTGTGTTAACCGTTCGGAAAAGCCACCGCGGAACGCACACCGCCGCAGCATAATCCATTGTCAGCGCACCGGTCGTGTGCTGTCAAGTGAATATTGCGAAATATTAAATTGTTCAATACGTTTTCGGACAGGGTCAACTCGCGTGCATACTTGCACATTACAGTACGGCTTTAAAGATACCCTGAAAAATTTTGAAAAGAAAATTGAAAACAAAAAACTGCGATGAAAAAATGAATTTAAAAAAAAAAGGTTTTCAATAAAAAAATGAATTTTTATCGTTAAAAAAGCCGTACCAGGTACCATTGCATTAACACGCAACACTGCCGATTGACAGTTTACAATTATTTATCGTTCCAGACCAAAACAATTTGTCAGCTGTATTCTTATCATTCAATCTATCCAGTTACATGCTGCAAATTACAAGCAAACTCGCCGTCAGATTGTGTTGTTGTAGCCATACAGTACAATACAGTTACTACGCAAATATGCTAAAATCGTAGTGTAATGGCAAACTTCCAGGTCACAATAAAGGTGTGATACTGTCATTCTTCATATAAATCAGCATAATAATATTGAATGCAAAATTTTTCTTGCGACTCCACATTTTCAAAACTTGATCCTCGCCGATTAATTTTTGTTAAGTGGTACATACTCTAATGACTAATCAAAATCATTTTGAAGTGCAGGAAGACCAAACCCGGGTCACTTACTTCCTTGAGAAGGCTCTCATCCTTTTTGCTGGACATGCTTAAATGCTTCTCCTGGGCTTGGTAGAATTTCGTCGACTCCTTATCGAATTTTTTCTTCTCAGCCTAAACATTTCATTAATTCAGCAGCGTTAACGACAAGGGGAATTTCGCATTTTTAACCATGCCAAAACAAGCATTCAGAAAAGAAAAACGACAGAAAATTCCTTATCGTAAAATCATACTTTGACATTGCCGATGTGGACTCTTCTGAAATCCTCCAGTGGACTGACAAACTGCTCCATGGCCTTATCCAGCTACAAAATATTCGTAATAAAAAAAACCCGATAATAAAAAACAACCATAAAGAGAATTTTTTTTTTGGAATATGAACCTACAATTTTTGTCCGTTCGTCTTCGATATCGGATAAAATCTTGCCGAACTCCTTGAAAGACTCCGCAATGGCCCTCTCGTCTTCCGTCTGACTTTGGCCGATATTCTCGAACTTGAAACCAGACAGATGGTGTGCCAGCGCTTTCTGGCATCGCGATAGTTCTGCAACGGAAAAAACGTCAATACTCCCGTCGCCACCGTTATCTCCAACAAGGAATTCATTATAACAACCAATAAGTCATCAGTATCAGCAATCTACAGGCATTGCTGGAAAACTCCACACAAAAACGTAGGCGGTGCAGCCTACTTTTTGCGGACCGTGCCAACGATAGAAATTATTTTCGACTATAATTTACATCGTCCTCCCTGACCTCCCAGTATTCGACGGAGAAAGATTACTGTATAGTGTAGACTTCATTCTTGTAACCCTGAGTCCAATAATAATTTCAATAAAAATAATAATAATTTTCTACGTCACGCGCCATTCAGTTGGAAACTTGGAACGCTTCAGCATTTCTGCCGTAATTACAGCAAAGCAAAGTCCAGTATCTAGCTGCACGAATCATAATACAATATTCGTACCATAGTTTACGAGCAATGTAGGAGTTCAATTAATTTTCTATTAATCGTAATCGATTTATAAAAAAAATCTGCTGCTATCATCAGGACTGAAGTAATGCGTTTTTCTATTTGTCAGAAATACCGAAAGAAACAAAACGCTTTCTATCAAAAACTGCCGGTCGTAGCAGACGAGAAACAACCTTCGGAACCTCCGCAATAACACAGTTAAAACTGCAAAGCTATTGCAGATGGCTTTTGCACACCATAAACGCATAAAACGCTTATCGTTAAAGAAATACGGCCGGCCAACAGACTGAATTACCGCACACAGGAAAATATTACGGCGTTAAATTTCAGAATGAAAACGATTAGTTGCCTGCTCAGCTATAAACAAACTCAAACGAACAGAATTTGCAAATACAAAGAAAAAAATTATTTCTGCAACTTTTTTTAAAATTCTACGACTATTTCCGAAATTCTATGAAAATTTAACCGAAAACTTTAGGCTTTAAGTAATACTAAATCTGCAGATTATGCAAACTGCTCTTCAAATAAATTTTCCCCAAATGTTTTTGAGAAAATTACTGAAAAAAAATTGGGATAAATGATAATACAAAATTCAATGTGTTAATTTCAGCTTCATGGTTCCGCAACTCTCAAAACACATCTCAAATCGTTAACAAGTATGCAGTGAAACCAATAAGCATCGGTAAACAAACATGAATAATAATGCAAAAACACTGCTGGGAAAATGTTTCGCCGTCGAGTGGCAAATGTATGAATAAGATGTTGTTACGCCATAAGACGGACCAGTAATGAGTCTATTTTTAAAATGCGTCTGAAAGTCTGAATTGGGCCAACGCGGGAAGCCCATGAGTAGTAAAGCAGAACGCGTCAGCAGAAAAAAAAGCAAAATATTTGCATTAAAAATCCGTCAGACGCATAAACAGCTACTCACGCTGGCTGGCGTTGATCACGTCACTGAACTCCTTGATGAGCTGCTTAATTTCCCGACTGGTCCGCTCCAGCTCCTTTTCATGCTCTTCCAGGTTCTGTTGTAGAAGAAACAAACAAAAATTATTACGCTAATGAATATTCTAATTACGTCTATCAAACCGGAGAAGCGTTCGAGAAGTCTCACATATATTAAAATAAATTACAATTTAAAGTCTTAAAAAATACAGTATGCATTTATATTCATGGGAAAATATATACAGGATAATAGCGTACATCGCATTTTAAAGTTACTTTCGATCTACGGCTTCTACGAGCCTTCCAGGGATGTTATAACGCAACATCCACCGCAAAGTTCGCAACAGAGACAAACTACTAACAACGAAGGGAAGCGTTTGTGATTATAATGCACTTTTAATTTCCGATGATTACTATCAAAACACTGTTTCCGACAAATTTGATTCTTTAACTGCAGGTAAAACAATAAAAAATGACCATGAGAGACAAGACCACAAATAATGTATTCCAAAAGAATCCGAACTGATTTCAGGGAATTAAAGTGATATTATAGGCTGTTCGAAATTATAACCATCAGTGCAGAGAAATAAGTAACGACGAAAAGAAAATTATAACCATCACCAAAATGATTACAATGATTAACCATCAATTACAGAATAACCACCAGCGACAAAATTCCTATTAAAATTTTATCCTGAATAGTCCATAACGGATTTATGAAAGAATCACATATCACACAGCAAAAATGTGTTTATAAGAAAAAAATAATATTACCCGCTTCAGATCATCCACAAACAGACGCTAGAAAATTCCAAATATTCAAAAAAAATCTCAACAAAGCTAAAAATATCCCAAAACCCTCTGCAAAAAATACTCAAAAATTACCAGCTCATGCTCGCCCATATTCAAAAGCTGAAAAACAAATCAAACGATAAAAACTAAAATTATTTTAAAGGCAGAAGAACCAAAAATTCCAGTCACGAGACGAAAAAAACTTGAATTACCACCTCCTGTTCATCCATAATTAAAAGCTCAAAAATCACAGAAAAGCCATCGGAATAAATTCCATAATTTTCGAGAGATATCGCCGGATTTTTATTTTCAAAGTGCTCACTGTTAACTGCATTCTACTGTACACGAGGCGATAATTGAACGTTTAGCACAGCGACGAACCTGACGGAACTCCGGATCGTCCGCCGTGCAGTCTTTAAACTCCAGCGTTCTCAGCACCATTCTACCCATTCAATCCACCAACCAGGGTTTTTACTTCCCCATTCAACGCGGTTTAACGAGCGCACACTGTCAACACTCCCCACGGAATGATGGGTCCGCGAAGTACTGATAAAGACGCAATAAAAAATCATCAGCGATTATCAGCTCGCAAATAAATCCCCATCCACGGAACAACATTAGATCGGCCACAAACGCAATCCAAAGATAGATCCGGGAATAAGAATCACAGAAAAAAAATATGCACAGAATTAGGCGACGAGAAAAAGCGTACAGGAGACGAGAGGAAAAACGCGATCAACACTGATCGTGCATCGTGAACCTGCGGTTAATTATCGCTGAATTATTCATCACGGATACGCGCGACAATCATTCTGGCTTCCGATCGCTGGCGAGTCGCGACTACTGATTTGTCACAAGTTAGCGAAGAGTATTACAATTCTGTTGTCTGCTGAAAATGTAGAGCAATAACTGAACAACCTGTGGCAGGCGAATGTGCGATTATCGGGCAAAATGCAATGGTATGCTAACATTTATTGACATTTCCCTAATTAATTGCTCCGCTACCCTAAAACATGCAAAGTATGTAATTGCTGAATTTGCATGAATGAACGCGTGAAGACGGCCGGATTCCATTGGAATTTCCAGTGCACGGGAGGACTGGCCCAACCACTGCGGCGATGGAGAACACAATAGTGAATCCTTCTCACATTGCCTGTAGCGGGCGGTTGGCCGGCCACCGGAAACACTTGCTAGTTGCTGCAGTTTCTGTCATCCAGCTGCCGAACGCCGCCTGCCAATTTGCCACGAATCAGCCATTTTGAGGAATGCTGAAATGTTTACGGCGAGTACGTAGTACGTACTAAGTACAGAGAAACGCTACATTTTCAAATGATTAATAAATTTATTCGGTCGCTAGAATACAACATGTTCATGTCGGTATTTCGTTATAGAAAAATCGGTTAAAAAGTAAAATTAATACCTCGTAAAATCAAACCACAGCAACAGGGCCCGGCATAAGTGACACCAACGATAAATCATAAATGTAAAATGCGTCCGACAGGTTGGATTACAAAACGTACGACTGCCGTAGAGGAATACTTCCTATTTCCTAATAAAAAAAAGCTTAACAGCTGAAGTTTCAACGATTCCACCGCTACCGCGATGCCTGTTTTCCGAACATTACAAGTGTTTAGCATTTTCTTACAACTTGCATGATGAAAATTATAGTTTTTTGGAATGCGTGTCTGCCGCCCATAGCGGCGGTGGCATAATACGTAAAATTCTAGCGCCACTCTTGACTCTAGCTTGCATATAAATATTGATACATATAAAGGGTGTACCGCCGGTATCCAACCCACCGGAAGTCCTATATTATCCCGTCTTGAACACCCAGTACATGGAGCAAATAAAGTAATTAAATTTTTTTCTGCTCATTAATAATAGTTATGTAAGTAAGCAAGTTGCGAATGCTCTTGCATAGGTTTATATTGCAGCATCCGAAATTAATTTTAACAGTTAAAATACCGAAACAGATATACGCTTGTAAAAACATCCGAATAAAGTCTTGTGCCAAAATCACCATGCGCCACATTCGGAAAAATTCCGTTCCTTTTGCAGGCATTATTTTTTACTTCCTAGTTTCCTCCATGTTTAATGCTGTTGGCAACTTGGCAGTTGGCAAACAGTCGCACCACGGCGTACGTCGCAAACTTCATCTGTACTCGTATGCAAGCAGCCAGCTCAATTAATTACCGCTAAATTAAACCGTCGTATTAGCAGTCTATTCCGGGCCGGCCCGATTTCGCCCAGGCCGCACATCTTCACAAAACGACACCCGTCTCTCGAGGAAGACCGTGTTGGCGTTTGCTCCAGATTCGGTGGCGAACTTGGAGGATGCGCGGAATAAATGGGCCAAAATATAAGCGCGGGGAAACAAGGATTTCTCGCCGGCCCACGCTGATTGGTCGGTGGGGCAGCGTGAACGAGCGTGTCAGCGAGCGGCAAGCCAGCTTGGCCAACGAACAGCCTACAACACACCGAGAGTGAATACTTTGCCATTCTCTCTCTGTCCCTCTGTCTCGCAGTCGCTGCGGCTATAACGTTTGGCACACTCACCCAGTCCCGCCCCGCACCGAACCGCAGCAGTGAGTGGGAACTCAGCCGGAAGAAATGATTGACTGTTTAGCGCGGCCGGTGATACACTGGTACCCAGCTGACTGGTAGTGTAGTGTACGGCAACACAACGGCTTCCTTTGCTCCAGTACTCTACTTTCCACTCATACACACACACGCGCGCTCTCGTCGATTGTGTACGAATTGGTTACGGCATTTTTATCGAATTTCTTTCTCTTTTCGCCAAAATTTATTCGCATCTACCTGGTAGAACAACACACACACTGCGAACCATCGCGCGAGAGACTCTCCGTCTTCTCTGGGATTACGTTAACTGGTTTCTGTAGCGGTTGGCTTCTGTGGGGTGAATCACGCTGGCCGATGCTGTCATAATTTCGTGGAATCGCTCGGTCTGTTTTTGGAATTGCGTCGATCCCTGGGAAAGTGTTTTTGAGGTAATTTGGTTGCGCAATGTTGTGACGGCTGCTGCATGCTCCGACATGCATGCGCGGCGTTGGCCACTGGTCAGACAGACTCACAACCCGGATATGCGGATATAGCGTAGTCCATTGTGCGGTCACCAGCCAATCAGCATTGCGCATGCAATGCACACTGACCAACGGCTATATTCCGCCGTTGCGCCAATTTCTGTCTGCATTCTTTCACTTTTCTGCTGTGGTTTACCTACCTTGCCGCTGTCTGCCAATTCAGCCCGCAGCCAGACTAACCTTCCGTTGTTGTTTTTCTTGCATTGCAGAATTTATCCATCCGGAGCGACATTACGCATTATTGATTGTCCGCCATGCAGCGGATACACTGGACTACATTGCGATTATTAGCCGGGAATGGTGCGGCGGGATAAAAATAATTGTTGTTGATGCCGCGGATAATCTGGATTTGACCTGGTTTGCTTGATTGTGGCATTCTCACACTGCCAGCTAATTATATCGTTGGAATATAGCGGCGTTCAGGGCGGCTGATTGCTCGATACACTGCACGGATTGGCGTTGCTGTGTGCTGTTCTTTGACCTGATCTTGGGGTCTGCTGCACCGTTTGCTCGGCCCCAGCGCACAGGGACGGGATGAGCCAGATTCAGACCAGCGCCGGCGCCGCTGCGTATCCCTTGGTTACTCTCAAATCTCTTCTGGAGAACCCATCCATACCTTCCAGACATTATCGTAAGTCCATCCGGGAAATGTTTTGAAAATATTCCGAAAAGAAACGGAGCGCTGGTAATTAAATACATATTTTTGGGAAATTAATTGGCCATGGTTTTCCCATTTTTCCAAACGCCAATTTTTAGCCGCGAATTTTTGTATTTAATATTTATTTTGCCAATTTTCGTATGCAGATTTTTTTAAAAAGCTGAACACCGCAAACCATTTCTTTTTGGTATTTTTATTTGTTATACATCCGATTGAATTCTGCAAAATTAATTTTTCGAAATTAATTTTTAAAATTAAATGATATATTTCGCGCTGATTTCATTTGCCGATTTTCATACATTGAATTTATTTGTGGTTACGGTTTTTAATCGTTTTTTGGATTGCACGCGCGTGTTTTTTTTTTGCGTTATTTACTGTATTTTTATTGACTTACTTAGTCTTACTACAATTGTTACCTCGAATAGATTAATTTTGGGTAACGTAATTTTTAAGGCTGAACAGCGTTCCGGCTCGTAAAATTTGGTTATGAAATATTTACCGTTTAATGCGTTCGCGGTCGATGTACGTAATCAGCGTTTATCGCCAGGTCTCAGGTAATTATCATGGAAACAAAAAGGGTTCGGCATGCGACATCTGAAATTATGCAAATGTCTGCTTTCGTAACATGCAATAATATTTTGACTGGAGCCGGAATAATTCGCATATTTCACTCTGGGAAAATTAGCATAAGTGCAGCGGAAGTGGCGCCGCGAGGTGTCTGATAAGCGCTGATCGTTTGGCTGGCGAAGGTGTGCTTCCGAGTACTGATTAACGATTGGGCCAATTATCAATTTATCGAGTAAAAATATTGACAATTTGCTACCTGATCAGGCGCAGCTATCAGCATATGCCGGGTAGTGGATAGCAATTAGGTAATCATCCCGAAATCGAGCACTGGGTCAATAGTCAACGACTCGACGCGTCCGTGTGTTTATTCGCAGATAAAAGATGTCGTGCAAGTTATGTAATATTTGCTTGTTTCCAAAATTACTACTTAACAGTTTTCTTATGTTGCTTCCAAGATAAACATCATAATTTATTGCTAAATCTTGTTCTTCTCGCTGGCGACCATTTTTATTTACTTTGCAGAAATGCGATCATTTAAGTCGGTGTTTGTTCTGAAATTTTAAATTAGAATTAAATGCTTAATTCAGTAAAATAAATATTGTTTTCCGTTTATTTTATTGTTGGTATTTTTTTAAAAATTTAGAATTAGTTGCGGTTAATTAAATATGAAGAAAAATGCATAATTCAGTAAAATAAACATTGCTGTCCGTTTATTTGATTGTCAATTTTTTAAAAAAACATTTAAAATTAGTTTCGGTTAATTAAATACGTAGAAAAACGTAGGAAATTCAAAATTCATTGTGAAAGAAGCAATGTCAAAGTGCGTATCGGTGTCGGCGGCCGCGCATCGATTTCGGTGGCTTGACAGAGTGGCTGGCTTGATCGGATCAGCGTTAGCCGAAAGTTTGGAGTTTTTTTGCTGATGCCAGCGCGAGCGCCGTGTGTGGTTAGCGAGTGTGTGTGTGTATCGAGCGAGTGGGATTGCGTAATCCGGCAGCGGGTATGGAAATTGAAATGGGGGTAAACGGACAGGCCGGGCAAACGAACGAACGGACGCGCGTGCACACCGCGACTGCTACTGCTGTGTTGTAGCAGCCACTACAGTCACGTAACACGCCCATTTACGCACCGGATGTAGTGCCGTCGAGAGTGTGTGGTGGGCAGCGTTGCAGGCAAAAGTTTTGTTAATTACTCTTCGAAATCCCAGTTATGGGGAAAAATTCAGGGAGCGCAGTTTACTGCATGCGATATTTAATTTGGCGGGATTTTTTGCGGTATTTGTATTAAAATATAAATGCGGTATTTATAAAAAAGCGGTATTTATTCGTATTTTATTTCGCAGCGGTATTTAAAAAATTTAGAATGAACTGCGCTGCGTTTACAGGCTAATAATTATTATTATTTTCGTAGTATCCAAACGAAAACATTGTACTCATAAATTACCATAATTAAAAAAACGCGGCCTTAATTTGCAAGGCAGATTTGGTTCCATTGCAAAATTGGCGTGTTAACTAAAATTTTTGCGGCCGATAAGCGGCTTTTGTGCGTAACGTTCTACGTTTTAGATGATACGACAGAAAAATTCTTATTTTCTGCCATCTCATTTTTAAATAATTATAAAATATTTGTAACGGTGTAGTGCGTTGTTCAAAATTGAACTTGTTTTGCCGGCAACGAAATTAATAGGTATTTGCTGCCGGCGGTGCGGTTCACGAAACGCGCGTGGGAAAATTTGTCGATATTTTTTCGCTTGTTTTTCAGCAAAAATTTTGTGTTTGACTTCCTCACTTCGATGTGCAGCGTAATTTGAATTTTATTTTTTATGTTTTGGTGTTTGAAAAATAATAACTTCAGCTTGCTATTGCTGCAAAATGTCTTTAGCCCTTGCGTAATTCATATGATTTTTTAACAGTCGAAATTTGAAATTCAAAATTACGATTTGCAAAAGTGTGTCAGTATCTCACACCGCTTTCATAACCACTCCTCAGAATTATTTACGGACCCGAAACAAAAACAGACCCGCACACACAAAAAAAGCTCGACTTGGATAACCGCCGCGATTGCTTGCGCAACATCCGTTTGTTGTGTGTTTTTTCTCCTTCGCACACGCGGTACCATCTTTAGTGAGCGCGCGAATCGCGAGAAAAAAACCCCACCAGCCGTGTAATCGATTATTCAAGTGCAATAGGGGGGAGAAAATAATGCCGCGGTGCATTCTGCGGCCGCGTCCGATCCGCGCGCGCACCATCAAGGCCACGGGTTGAACGGACAACGAAGAAGCCCAAGAAAAATGCCGAATGCGGTAATTGGGCCATCAAAATAAACACCGGCCACATACAGCGGCGTTGGGCAATTGTTGCCGTCCGTTCGTTAACATTGTTCGCGGCTGCTGCACGTGGATGCACACAACGGAAATTATTAACAATCAGCGAAGTGTTTCGTTCGTTATTGTGTCCATTTCGGTTGCGCCGGATTATTATGCTGATTTTTATTTCACAATGAGTTGTAGACGGTAATGGTTTTATTGGCCTTGAATAATTTACTGAAAGTAAAAGCTTAAGGAAATATTTTTCGGTATTTCAAGCTCCTATACGGAGCACAAGAAATTCCTTATGAAAAACATTTTACAGTTTGGTTTCGAAGTAATGGACGTAACAAACACTGTGGTAAATAACGAAAACAAAAAAAAATATTTTTAAAATTATATCGCTGTGTCTGTGAAATATTGCAAGAAGTAGGATGTTTTTAGTGAGCAGTGCGACGTTTGCTATAAACTTTGCCGATAAGTATTGTCAGCCCTTGCACTACGCTATTGTGCTAACCGTACCGGCAGCATCGCGTCTGCTGAGCATTGAGTTATACTGTGCAATGGGCAATATGCAAAGTGTATTAAGTATAATATTGGCGCATTCAGCAATCACTAAACAGTGGATCGTGAGAAATAAGTACTTCCATTTTATTTTGGATAGTCGATCTCGAACCTTCTATACTTCTAGTACTGGAGAAAATTTTCTGCATTGTAGTGATCTAAAAAAACGTCGGATTAATAATTGTTGTGTTTCGGCCGGTTTTATATTTTCCGAATAGTTCTTGTAGCAGCTCAAAGGGAAATTAATGGTAATCAGAGAATGGTATTTCAATTCAGTTAGTGTGCAATTGATATAGGCGTATATTCCTTCAGTTGTAGATTTTCTCCGAAACGCTTTACAATCGGTAGTGCACTCACTATATGATTAAATTTTTCCCTCGTTTGTCGTGCTAGTTAGAGCAGCCGTTTTGCCGGTGAATAGCAGACATCCTTGCAGTAGCCACAACTCTGGCGACCTTGCAACGGCGCGCCATACACACCAAGGTTGCGCTCCTTGTTCTCGTTACCTCGTGTACACACGGCAATCCGCTGGCTACTTTGTTGATTATGATGCGATGGGCTCTGGTCTCTAATCAACAATCCAGCCTTGGCCTTGCCGGTGTCCCTGGCCACTAACTCCACAGATACACACACCACTCGGCGACACTAAACACTATTCAAAAAATGCGAAAAAGTTAAACGGCGCAGCCGGTCAGTTTCCCGTATAACTGCGCCCCACTGACCATGCATATAGTGGCGCCGTGTGTTTGCCGATGAATGGAACAGTCGAGGAATCCGCAGTTGAATGCCGGCAGCGGTTAGATTGTTTCTGTGAATCACCTGGCACCGAATTATTCGGATGCGTTGATTGATAATATACCGTTTCTATGAGGCGCAGTATTCCGGTTTGCCGGTGTGAATTCGGAGTAGGAATTTTTTTCCGCTTTCCTCCGTGGAAGTGCTGCGTTGTTCCGTTTGCACTCGATCATTCGCTGCTGTACATAGCGCTACGCTGCTAATAGTATATTATTTTTAGCGAATTATGCGCGCTTTTAATGGGGAAATATCGTTTTTTTGGCTGTTTAATTGACGTTTATTTTTAAACCGGTAGTGTGATTGCGATTATGGATGTTTGAATATTGATTGTAATATTTACTGCAAATTGCGTACCATGATTTCGCATCGGACGCCCTTGCCGGCGCACTCGCACCATATTGGTCAACATGTCAGTATGTCGATGGAGAACTTTTATTTCGCTCCCAATAATCGAAATTATCAATATGCGCGCCCGTTACCGGCGAAGCGTAAGTTGCGTTTTGCATCGTTTTAGATTTATAGCATTTATTACGATGATTAGAAGGGCACTTTTTAATTAATACTTTGTTATCCTTAGCAGTTACATTTGCTGCAGAAGGATTCTGAGCATTAATTCAATTGAAAAAGGCTGCAAATTTTGTACAATGTAAAGCATGAATTATTATTTTCTAAATATAAGTAAATTTGCTTCGCCGCTAGAATTTACAAAAATTATTACGGCAAGTTTGCGTGCGCTTTTTTTGCATGTATTCCAAGGGTTGAAGCTTAAAATGTTAATTTTAAAGTTGTAGGTAAATATAAAAAATAGAATATAAAAATCTCTATTTTTAGAACTGTGGTTTTGCAGCTGACTCTCTTAGTCGAACAGCAATTAATAACATTCCGCCAGTTCCGTGTTTGGAATGGCATTTGATGTATGACAAATTTCGTAATTATTTGGGTTTGCAACATCGTACTGTATGGTAAAAAAAGCGTTATTTTAAGCGAGGTGCATTGGCACCGTGGTGCATTGTTGAGGGGTGCGATGTTACGCGGGATGCGGTAACGATTGCGTTGGCTGATCTAACGGTAGACGCGCGCGCTGCCGATGCGGTAAGGCCGCTCGCTGTTCAATGACACAGCTAACCACCGTCTGCGCCGGCTCTGTCTCAATGGACAATGCGCGTTCTCTGACCTTGAGCGGCTGACGGACGCTGACGTCAGCCCGGCTATCTGAGGCCGCGTTCAATGACAAAGCACAGGGGGAAGGTTCAGGTTGAGGATAAGCCGGCGCATTTTCCCACAGAACGCACAGCAGGCGGATTAATTAATTATTCAGTAATTACAGTAATCATCCAAAAATGAGCGTAGAAAATCTGTAATCGTCACGTATAAAATACGTTTAAAAACTTAAGTATAGAGTACTGGTGTTCGGCAGTTGGCACTAAAATTACATACTGTAGGACGCTGCAGTAGCGAAAAAGTAATTATTTAAATTTCAGATATTATTTTATTGGTGCAATAACTGAAGTGAAAATTACTATAAATTCTGGCGAGCAGTTTTCTCAATAAATGAGTGTTTAAAGATTGAGCTGCCAAGCGCTACCATAAGCAGCACGGGGAACATCAGAAAATTGCAAATTAAGGATTTTCTGTTTTCATACTTGGTTCTTAGCACATCGAGGTGTTTATTGGACTAAAAAAATTACAGTTAAATTAAACATTAATACAGTGATAATTGCAAATAGATAAAGTATCAGTTTAAAAAAAAAACTGTAACGCGACTGGCCACCGGAAATACCTAAATTAAATGATTTAAAAATTTGCTGGCCTTATTACAGGCAAACTCGCCTCCTCCGGCGGGAACTCCCTGTTCTCCATGAACAGCAAGAAGGCCGACGTGGCCTCCTCCCTGCCGGTGCCGTCGCACTCCGCGGCCTCCCCGTCGGGCCACTCGCCGTCCAGTGTGGCGGCGGCGGCCGTGGCCGGCGCCTGGGGCGGCGTGGCCGGTCTGGAGCAGTTCGAGTCGTCGGCGGCGCAGGCCTTCCTCGGGCCCAGCATCTGGGACAAGCCCAACCCCTACGAATCCATGGCCGCGGTGGGGGGCCCGCACGACTTCAAGCTGGAGTACATGGACCTCGACGAGTTCCTCTCCGAGAACGGACTGGGCGGGCCCGCCCAGGGCACCAGTACCGGCGGTCACCACGGTACAGCAATAAAAGTTTTAATAAAATTTAATTAAAAAATTATAAAAATATAATTTGCAAGTTTTTAATTTTTCCCAGCCAGTTTATTTCTGGTATTTCCAGATTAATAAATTTTTTATAAGTTTTCTTATTTCTTGCATTTTGTTAAAATTAACCAAGTCTATAGATGCATATAGTTTAATTTCTTTTCCTGTGTTTTATAATATTTGACGGATATCTAGGTTGTTTATTAATTTTTACTTGAAAATTTGCAGTTAATTAAATTAAATATCCAATTTCTTATTATTAATAAATATGTTTTTTTAACTTTGCGTTTTTAAAATATTAATCATAATGATTTGCGTTGGTAATCCGAATCATTGTGAATAAGTAGCTGCTGTTATTCTCACTCAAAGCGCCATAGCGCAGTTTCTTCAACAGCCATGCTACAGCGTGCTGTTTGGTTTACGTCGTTTTGGCAGCAATTTGTGTAATTGCAAAGGTCGGCATTAAACTGCTGTTGATATGGTGAGGCGTGTAATTAACGTCAATACGGTCTGCTTAGGTGTGGCCGGCCTGGGCAGTCCGCACGGCGGCTCGGCCTGCTCCAGTCCCAACCAGACGCACATGGGCGGCGGGGCCGGCGAGGACAACAAGGTCAGCAGTTCCACCGGCTCCAAGGAGCGCGAGTCCCCGGGAGGTAAACACAAGTGTGCCCGCTTACCTGTTCAAATACCCTGTCTCAGTGCGCTCTCCTCTCTGGCAGAAGATCTCCCCGGCGTGCCGCACGTCCTCAACAAAGACTCCATGCACATGGGACCCGATATGAATGGCGGTACGTAGCACAATAAATCCCATAGCGCTAGCCTTCGCACATGTTTGATTCATAATCCTATTGACTTTTCTGTATAACTGTATTCAATGATAAATCTCCATTGACGTCGCGGTATCGGTTTTTTTATGGTGTTGTTGATGCCGGTTTGATACGTCTTAATTTTGTTTACACTATGGGTCAATTTAACGGATTACTGTACTGTGCATATACGCATATTTTCACGACGTTCACGGTATCAGTGGGCAATCAAACCAGTCATTCAGCAACCAGACATTACAAAAAATACCGCGATGTGAAAACTCTTTTACTTTGCATACGTATTATGCTCTTTTGTATGCAAATGCCTACCAGAAAAGCAGCCAAGGAAATAGGAAAAAATATTATACAATATATAATGAAATGTATTGAAGTACGAATAGTGAGCAATATAAATTACAAATATTAAAATAATTCGAATGGAAAAAATATCGACTTATTTGGTAATCATGGATCTCAGCTCATGAAACTGATAAAATTAATGATATTTATTGTATGCATTGCTGACTGCTGAGACTACCGAACGTTAATATAAGACGACGATAAGAGAGTACGAAAAATGAAGGAAGAAATCAAAGTAGTAAGGAAATAATGTAAGACATCAAATGAAAATCGAATAATAAAAATATTTGTTAAAATTTCATGAAAAGTGAATGTTGTTTTCATTAGTAACTTAAAGATGCCTTTTTCTTGATTATTATTGTATTGAAAACAATAGTTAATTGTTGCATTTTTGCCCGGCAGATATGGCCATGGCCCCCGTACCCGGCTCCACGGTGAACTTTGACCCGCGGCGCCGCCGGTTCAGTGAGGAGGAGCTGAAGCCGGCGCCGATGGTGAAGAAATCCAAGAAGCAGTTCGTGCCCGACGAGCTGAAGGACGAGAAGTACTGGGCGCGTCGGCGGAAGAACAATCTGGCGGCGAAACGCTCGCGGGATGCCCGGCGCATCAAGGAGAACCAGATCGCCATCCGGGCGGCCTACCTCGAGAAGGAGAACCACAAACTGCGCGAACAGCTCGATAAACTCACCCGCGACAACATGGTCATGCGCGAGAAGCTGGCCGCGTCGGCCAAGATGGATCTGGGGAAGAACAGTGCACACTGAGGTAAATTAGGCAGTTTCTTATGGGCGTCGACAGTTATTTCTCGATCCTGTCAATTTTATTACATTTCTGAATTTGTAACAGAATTTCTGAATCGTATTAACTGGTAATTCACAGCGCGGTTTATTCCTGCGAATATTTTGATTATTGTCGAATTCATCGAACAACAAACATTACAATAAACCTTTATAATATTTCGTTGACGACCATATCGATTGTTGGAAAAATTAAACTTCGAGCCAAATTAAATTAAACAGCTTTGTATTGTAATAAATATTGTATGATTATGCAGTACAATTAAAAGCATTTTTAATCAGTCTTTTTATTCCGAAGTATTTTGTCAAGTTATTCGGGAAGAAAAGATGCGAATATATGAATGTGATTGTTTTATTTTTAATACTATAAATTTTTTTATTTTAGCGTTTATGTTTTATTTTACGCCGTACAATTTTTTGCTTTAATTTTTGCAGGACACATGCCAGCCTCTCCGCGTTTTCATACTGCTGAGGAAATCATTTTACCAAAGTTTTTCTAATGGGCCTTAAATTCGATGGTTATCAGTGTTCTTTGAGCCGCCGCCGCAGTTTGCCGTGTGGTTGTGTTTTTATCCGGAGTGTTGTCGACGTACCACCACACGTACCCACTCTTCCCGTTTTTCCCCCGCGAACGCTAATTGCCGAGACGGACTAATTGTTTTTGTACAAATAATAATTTTCGGGAGAAGCGCGCTCTCCTCTTGTGTTTTTTCCTGCGTGGACGGCGTTGGAGCTGTGTGCGGGAAGTGCATTACTCCGGTGTGAGGCAGGATGGAGTCCATGTTTTTTGTTACATTGGGAAAATCGTTCTGCACCGGTCGGCTGAATACTGGGTGTGTTCGGCCGCCGCTGAAACAAGTATTATCGTGACCTCAGTTGTCGATGGCGTCGTTGCTGCCGCTAAAGCGTGGTTTAATGTGAAACCGGTGTCCGTGTCTTTTTCTGTTTTTTTGGTGTTTGTAATGTTGGCATATAATAATACAGTATAATAATACAGCGCTTTTATTGTCTTTTTTTCTGGCCACTTTTTCGCCGGTGAGGATTTTAATTGTTTTTTGCTCTGGTTGGCTGCGTGCCGCCGGTGTTGGCGCATTTATTCCGCAGGATATTTGGAAAAAATTAAAAATCCTACTATCCTAATGTATCTTGAGGCCAAGTAAAGGAACTTGTGAAAGGAAAACAACTTCAAATGTGAGTTTGTGTATAATTTTCATGAAAAGTATCGTAGCTGGCGGTTGAGCCGGCAAAACGCGATTTCTTCGCATGCTACGGTTAAAATTTTATTGGGAACAGTTTGCTTTCGATCAGTTTCCTCGTTCCACAGCGAGAAACATTCAAAACATTCCGATTGAGCGGCCGCATTGACCCGAATTATTAGTCAACAAGTTACAAGAACCCACTTCGCTTGAAGATCATGATTACGAAAGTAGAAAAAACATATACGAAAATACTGCGCAGTCTTTGGGGGCGTCATCGACAGGCCTTGTCCGGATGGAGCGGTCAGGCAGGGTCTTCCTCGTCGTCCTCCACGGGCCCGGGCGCAGCAGCGGTCGGTTGGGCCGGCGTGGACCCGATCCGAGCCACCAGCATTCCCATCGCGGCCAACGGGTCGGGACCAATACCACTCGGCTGGCCTGACGGCTGTTGCAGTGGGAAGCCACTTCCGGAGACCATGCCGGGCCCACGCTCCTCGGCTTTGCGGCTGCTAGCAGGCGTAGAGCCGGTCGATCGCGGGTCGGCGTCCGGGCAGTGTTCGATCGACTGAATCTTAATTCCCTTTTTCTCTAAGAGTTCGTTGCAAGTCCTGTAAAAAAACGAGGTGCACAATGCGTCTGAGACTCTGAGTCAATGCACAAACTGCAGCGCCTTACGCAACTTTATTTATAAGGATCATCACCAAAAGAGGCACTAAGCACTTACACTACTGAATTTTTTATTTCAAACTTGTACAAGCAATGCCATTTACACTTAAACTAAAAAAGCAATGAATACGGTAGTCTGTTAATCGTAAACTGCATTACTGCATATTACAGTATTACTGAAACCACTGCACTACGATAATATTTCCCATGCGCCACATTAAGTAAGTACTGAAAGCCAGCGTATTTACCGCTTGTGCTTACCAAATCAACGTGTTCATCGCCGATTGATTTCCCCACAAGTTAATGGTCAGGAGGACACTACCCTCCTCTTCGTCCATAAGGCGGTGTTTAGCAGCAGACACCAGTTCACAATTTTCGAACTTAGCACCAATCTAGAAATCACAATTAAAAACTTTCGGGTGGCCGAACTCGGTTTGTTTCTCGCGAACCACTCGTCGTACCGTAAACAAAGACAATTAGACTGACTGGTGAAAACACGAAAATCTGCGGTTGATAAAATTAACACATCCTCGCTGACAACTGTCCCATTTAAAACAGCAGTGTCTTTTGGCTTCGCACCCGAATACGGTCACTAGTGAGTCGCTGTTCTTAGCAGCAAAAAACGAGGAACAATCTCTCTACATGTACCAGAAACTGTACGATAAATTCAGCATATCTACTCAGATAAATAACATGAATTTTTCAATTCAATAGAAGAAAAATTTGAATTTTTGTCTCCGGGACATCCTCTAGCTACAGCCATTTTCTCAAAACATTTTACTAAAACTCAAAATCTTTAATTTTTTTCTAATATTTACTTACACCGAAACTGTTCAACATCTCTTTGGCAACTCCTTTTTCCCAGACGCTTTTGTAGAGGGATGCCGAAACGGGATCTACAAAATTAATACCAAACTGTTCCTTAAACCTTTACACAAAAACTTTTTGTGTCAAAAAGAAACCGAACACGTGCCAGAATGTGCAGGCTTACCAAGTTTAATGATCATCTCATGGTAATCTGAAAAATGCAAACAAACAAAAAATGCAAACAACTGAAACAGTCAATATATACACATGGTTACGCGGTAGTAGATACGGTAGATCAATTAGAATGATTAAACATTAAAATTTACAAGCGTGAACAGCTGATTGCCAACGAGATTTTCCGTAACCCGGTGATAAACAAGTTTTTTTGTTAATAGCTTTAATATTATTTTTAAAAAATGGGACGCTGAAACGGGGATGGAAGAATAGGTCTGATCCAAAAATTATGGAACGGAAATAAGTTGGACAAATTGTAAGAAAAAAATGAGAGCATATATCGGTTTGTATACCACTGGCAACTGCTGATATCTTACCACTGCTAATATTTTCGCTGGTGCGCGCCGTTCCTTGCGGTTTCATGGGATTAGATGGGTTCGTTGTATGCGACATCTGCAATTATTTTTAAAATCGAAAGAAGACAGATGTAGGAAGTTTCATGAATATTCCTAATATTCCAATGTGCGTGTACGTTTTATAGGGCTTAACCGTAGTCAAGCTGAACAGACAGAACTACTTTTATAATAATTTATAACTCTCTCTGTGCTCTATCGCTCTGTCTGTTCAGCTTTGACTACGGCTGAACCGCTGAAGCATCGAACACTCACTTTTTCAGAAAGAAATCCTGGCTTCCAGTTTGCGTTTCTTATTCTGCAGCAGATCGATGGTGCGATCGATTTCCTCAAGTAACGGGGAAGGATTACCGCTGGAATCCACCGGGGAAACTAAGTGCAGATCGGAACTATTGCCACCGTTGCAATCTGATAACTGCTCCGGGTTCCTGGCTGAGTCCGTCGCAAAAACGAGTTCGAAGAAGGACAGCTAGTGGGGTTTTCCAGACTCCAGCCAAACTCAACGCAGTGCAACACAATCGTTGTTTAGCAGCAAAATTAAAAAATGCTAAAATCATCTTGTGTGACGACGCAGTATCGTTTTTGCGACGGACTCAGCCAGGAACCCGGAAAAGTTGGCAGAATGCAACGGTGGCAATAGTCAATGCGATCTCCAGTTCGTTACTACAACCTTAAATTAAGCAGGATAGATTTTGCTTGATAACACCGTAACAATAGAATGGAGCAATCAGGATTCAGGAGACCTGGAACAACCAGAAAAATGTCCAGTGAAAAACTGGGGAATGAAAATCAAAAAACGGGTTTTGCAATGTCACTGAGTCAGTGGCGGGGTGAGTCGAAGCTGATAATTATGCACTAATATGCAGTTCGGCTCTCTACGCTGCTAATACCGGTGATCATGGAGAATTCCCTGTACTCGGATACGGCCGAACGATAATGTAAGTACAGGGAAACGACAAGCGTTAAAGATAATTTTGGTAATGCCATTTGACTCATTTCCGCTTGACTCATTTCCGCTCCCAACTTCGGCGATGAGAAATCGCACTACGAAGTTTACTGACGCGGTGAAAAATCCTGATTCTGCTCCCATTTTCTATCCTGCTGATTAGGAAGATTGGTCGTGATTTCAATTAATTTCGGGCGCAATGATTTGATCCGTTTTTACCATGAAAGTTTTATCCTGTTTTATCTGTTTCACTGTTTCAGAGATCCATATGTTATACTGCCCGCATAATCGGTGATTTTAATCTTTCACAGAGATTATTGCTTGTGAATTTTTTAAATTTTAAATAATTAGCTTTAATTTAGCCAGTGGATGTGGTTGAGTTATACGTACTTGCACCTTTATCGTAAGATCTGATCAATTAATACAAAAACAACCTGCGGGCTGTATAACTCGTTAAATGAGCCGCGTGAAGAAAACAGCCTGAACCACAACAAAGTCACGTGGATGCGTGGAGATCCGACCGCAGAACGCGCGTGTGTTGTGTATGAGCAGAGACTTTAATCGACCATTCCGCGTCACATTCATCAGTCGCACAACACTCGTTGCAGGAAACGATTTCTGGACTACTGTTTCCTTGTTTTTGACCCGCGTATGGCAGTATTGTAGCATGTTGAGAATATTTAATTTGTGTGGATGACAGTCATGACACGAATCTTTATGGAACGCGCGAGCGGAATTTTTCATTTTGTGGAGCAGAGTTTTGGCGTGTCTCGTTGATTTGTATTTGATTCAATCGGTGGAGATTTGAAAAGGTAATTTTTGGTAATTATTGAAATGATTTACAACTATCTTGGCCGAAAAATTGTGCGGTTGCTAGTTGGACTTAACTTTGCTTATTTTGATTTATATCCCATTTTGCCTTTGCAGTGGCGCTTATTAGTCTTATCGTTTCTTTCCCTTCACGACTTCCTTTAAGTTCCCAGTAAAATTTTGAATTTTCACGCGATTTTTCTGGATTTTTTCAGTTTTATTTAATTTTGATGTGGAGCGTCGATCAACGTTTAAAACGAAAACGGCATAAAATCGTGGCTGTCAAAATCTACGGTTCGTTTATTGGTTTTAATTTTTTAGTAATATTTTTCGCGCAGTTTTATAAGTACTTATTGTATATTTTTACTGGAACATTCCTTGCTTATTGGATAATTAAAACTATTTTTTTGGGGAAATTGTGTAATTGGTAGGTGTGTAAGTGAAGAGGAGTGTTGAGGATGGCGGAGAAGGTGCAGAATCTGGCGCAGGCCATCTACGCGGAGTTCGAGAAGCTGATGGGCAAGTACGACGAGAAGGTGGCGGACGGGCTGATGCCGCTGATCGTCAACGCGCTGGAACTGCTGGACGCCAGCTGCGTGGAGAACGAGGAGCGGCGCGCCGAGGTGGAGGTGCTGCGCGAGGACAACGAGCAGCTCATCACGCAGTACGACCGCGAGAAGGCCCAGCGCAAACACTTCCAACAGGTCCGTTGCTCCTTACTTGTCGATCTTTTTAAGGTCGATGCTGCGTGCACGGGAAAACACGGGTGTTGGCTGCGTGCACGGGTGTCTGCACGGGTGTTGGCTGCGTGCACGGAGTTTGGACACTGGTGTTGACTGTGTGCACGGGTGTCTACAGGGATGTTGGCTGCGTGCACGGTTTCTCACATTTTTTTTACGTTTGAGTGTTGGCTGATTTGATATTCGAGTCTTCTTACTGTGACTTTCAAGTTGTTTCAAGTACAGTAATACACAGCACTGTATTAGCAAGCACTAATGGCTGGTAACACAGTAGTTATGATATACGACAAAATTTGCAGTACCCGGTTTTGCGGCAAGCAAGTTTTTGATGCGCTTAGGACATCGTCGGAGTACAGCACGCCGTCGCCTTTAAAACGGCATGTTTCAGTAAACTTATGGAGGCCGTTTTATTGTACGGTCTACGAAACTACTGTGGTTTCGAATGGAACCGGGTACTACTTAGTATTTACCAGTGTTTTTGGTAAAAAGTATGGATTTTGTGACAGATTTCTATAGTAATTATTTAAAAAAATCGAAATAAAAGAATAGAAGCATTCTTTTATTAATAATCATCGCACAGTTATGGTAATAAAGAAAGAAACACGCTATCACAATAGCAAAACTTAATTTGTTGAATAATAGAATACGTTGAAGAATAGAATACGTTGAATTATTAGTAAAAAAATTTTATTTAAACAATTTAAAATTAAATAAATTACCCGTGCATGCAGCCAGCGCTCGTGCAGGAATCCCGTGCTCCCAGCCAACACCCGTTCCCAAACTCCGTGCCCACAGCCAACACCCGTGCGGACCCAAAAAGTTCACCCGTGCAAATAGCTAACACCCGTGTTTACCCGTGCACGCAGCCATAATGTTGTGGTGACCACTCCGTACACACCCTTTTACACCCTTTTACTCCGTACACAACCTTTTGCGCTACCTTTCATTCCGTGCACAACCTTTTTGCGCTACCTTTCATTCCGTGCACAACCTTTTTGAGCACTACCTTTTACTCCGTACACAACCTTTTATTTTTTTTTAATTTTTTCACAGCAAAGTTGTTTCTGGAACCACCGCTTTTGCGTTAGCAGCAGTTATTTGCTGCATATTTCAAAGCATCATCGACAGTTACAAAATCGAATTCCCGTGAGAAAATAATTCTAGGCGCCCTGGTGCCGGTTTTTCTTCGCAGGGTTTGGACAGTCCTTAAAGCTTGACATAGAGGAATTAAGACATAGTGGAATCTTCGCTTTCCGAGCTTGACATAGTGCAAAAGTTTTAGAGAAAAAACTCCAGATTACCATAAGTACATACATACTGTAACAGTTATCAAAAAGCTTAAAAGGACTTATTGCAGTAAACGTTTAATAAGACTCTTACTGATCGTGGATTGGTAGTGTACCGAGTGAATGGTAGTGTCGAAGGTTGTGCACGGAATGGAAGGTAGTGCCCGGAAAGGTTGTGCACGGAATCAAAGGTTGTGCAAAAGGTTGTGTACGGAGTAAAAGGGTGTGAAAGGGTGTGTACGGAGTGGTCACCTAATGTTTTTTTAATGTCTGAGTTGTTGCTATCAAGTGTACTCTGTACCGGCGCTTGCAATCATTGTTACCTTGTAGATTTTGTTCTAAAAATAATTGCTATCACTTGCATGAATGTTCTCCATTTAAAACAGGAAAATCATTTTCCGTATTTTGCCGAATTTTCTGTTGTTTTTTCTTGAAATGATTACTCGGAAAATCTGGGTTGGCTGGTTTCCCGTATTTCGTTTACAATTTTACTGGTTTCTAACATAAGAAAATTGTTTTTATTATTTACGTTCTTGTTTTTAATTCGTTATTTCTCGCAATATGGAGATAATTTTTCAGGTTAGTTTTTATTGTTTCTGGTTTCCCTGTTAATCCGTTTTCTGGTTTCCCTTTTACATATGTGTCTGCTAAATCTCAAAGTTTCCGGTCGGCATTGCGCGGCTATGTATGAATAATTTTGCGCAAATTTCTGTTCTTGGTTTGGCTTTTTTAAACGTGATACCGTTTTTGGACAGTTTAATGTGTTACGGCTACCACATACGGTATTTTTAATACAGTAATACTGATGTTAATGAATCGTATGCAGAAAGTGGTGGAGGTGGAAGACTCGTTGGACGAGGAGAAGCGGCAGCTGCAGGGGAAGAGCGACAGTCTGGAGGCCATTGTCCGCATTATGGAAGTCAAGTCGAAGAGCGCCGCCGATCAGGGTGCATAATTAATTCCGAGTGCGAAGAGCGAACTGGAAGTTGCACAGGGCGGCAACGTGGAGCCCCGCAGTATCCCCTCGCATCTCATCGCCGCGGCAGACGCCCACAACCCCCTCCCCCAGACTGTGAAGGAGGAAAACAGACAGGTCAACGCACGTCCTGATGGCTGCAGCTGCCAGGACAGGCGCAATGCAGTGGACAGCCTGATGGTCTCTAACTTTAACTTAACTTTAATTTTGTTCTAGGCGACAAATTAGTCACACAGATTATTGGTAGTGTTTGCTCACAAGAATAGTAAGGCTGGAGAATAAGAATATATGTTAATAGGTTGGCATAAAAAGAAAAAGAAATCAGAAAATGGTAGAAATTTCGCTGTTCAAAGTTAAGTCATTGGATTATAAAAGTCATTATTAGCATGTTGTGTTAACAGTAAAGAGATGGCTGAAAGAAAGCAAAAGGTTGGATTTACGGGTTATTAGCTTGAAGGTGTTGCTGAATGGCTTCGGCGACGTTGCGTTCCCATTGCAGGGTGTCGGAGCTGACATTGAAATTGACGTTCGGTAGCTGTTCTAGTCGATGGCGCAGATTACGCAAGGACATTTTTGCCTTTTCCCGCCCCGCCGCCATCGTCGATCGTCCCGCCGCCCTACCCCGACTACATCGCCGGCATTCGCCGTAGCCCCGGGGTGGCTGGCAACGAGCAGCGGGACTGTGTGTGGGTCGGCTGCCGGAACAAGATCCATGTCGTCGCCCCTCTCCATGAAGATCCTGGTAGGTACATGTGGATAAGAAAAGTGGCGCGTTGAATGGTCGAAAAAGTGGCAGCCTTTCGTTCGCTATGTACATGGTGTGTGAAGTGGATGTTAGTCGTCGTAGAGTAGTGGCTGTAAGTAACCGATATCCGTGAAAGCGCGCAGTGAAACGTGCATTGCCTTTGAAATGAGTATCTCTCGATGAAGATTTTACGGCGATAAGCTTGAACTTTTTGTAGTAGAAATATTATGCGTATGTGGCCAACTTGATACGTGGGCGCTGCTGCACTTAAATGAAGTTTGTAGTGAACATGAACATTCGATTAAATCACAGTAAAAAATATGTTGGGAATTCACTGGCTTTCATTGTTTGGTTGTGAATTCTGAGTAATACGGCGCGGTGTTGGATCCTTGTAGAGCAGTTTCGAGGCGCATTCGCGGGTGGACAGCGCCATCCGGCAGATGGTGGTGGTGGGGCAGGGCGGTGGAACTCGCTGCGACTGGACAACACTCTGCGTCTCTTCCACGCCCGCACCATGCAGCACCTCCAGGATCTGGCCGTTGAGCCGCTCTGCGCGCTGGTCGCCGGTACGAGCTGATTTTATTTGCCGTTTTCCATGAATTTATTGTAATACATTGCCGTCGTATAGCGTCAGTGCAGTATGATGAAAGTGTGAATTATTCTATGTTAGGTAAGAGTCGCTTGGGCATCTCGCTGGTGCGCATCACGGCCATGTCGGCCTCGTGTCGGCGCCTGTGGATCAGTATACCGGCGTCGTCCTCTCCATTCCCCTCAGCTTTACGCCAGGTAAAACTCCATTATTATTCCATTTTTTTATTCCATTATTATTTTATTTTTTTCCGTTAATGTCTTATTTTTTATAGCTTTTTTACAGATTTCTGTATCACTGTTATTATTAATAATTTAGATGCCAGCAACCCGGACAAGGAGGCGGCGGGCGTGGCGAAATATCTGCCCGGGTGCGATGATACACTGGCGCACGGTGTCCTATCACGGACACCGGGAGGAGGGCAAGTTCTTCATCTCCATACCAGGTGCGTTGTATTGCGCTGATCTCATTGGACAGCAATTCGTAATGCACGCATTAATGATATTGATAAATGATGGCTGAATGCAGGAACGTACACACTACACACCCGGCGGGGCCGCACCGGCCAGCAACGACACCAGGCCCAGCCAGGAGACGCCAGCCTGCTGGTGTCCGGGGGTGAAGGCTACGTGGACTTCTGCTACGGTAAATTTACCCTAGAAATTACAATAATAAATTGATTCAGTGAGAAATAATTGGCAAACATTAGCAGCATCCTGCTATCAGTCAGAACGAACGGTTGTTGTGAACGTAGTGGAGTGGGTTGTATATAAGGGGATGGAACAGGCAGACGTATAGATTGAACAGAATATGGTTGTTAGTAACAACCATATTCTGTTCAATCTATACGTATACGTCGGTAACAACTTGTTACCGACTCGTGATAAAAATTAGTAATGATATTTACTTTATTTTTCCTGATGTGTACAAATACAACGGATCGTATTAAAATGAATTTTTAAAAATTAAAAAAAAAACTGTTACCAATATTATTGCAATTTAATTGATTGTTATTCCCGTCATAATAGTTCAGTTGGTGTATGAATAAGAAAATTTTCGAGAAATGGAGTCAGTTGCTTAAATTTAGGTCAGTGGGCTGGTTTGTATATGTGCCTTTGGGGAAAACTTTAACGACAAAAATTTCCATTGATGCTTTAGCGAATGAAATACTTGGACCCAGGTAAATAGCTTTGCTGATACAGTGTTAAAATGGTGTGCAGATGACAGTGCGGAGAGCGGACTGGAAGATTCTCCCGGCGGCATCGTGGAACCCCGCAGTATCCGCTCGCACCTGATCGTGTAGCAGACGCCGACCCCGCCCACCTCCTCCGCGCCGACCCTGAAGGGGAACGCCGGACATCCCCTTCCCTCACCCCTTAAGGCGGCAGCTAGCAGGACAGGCGCAATGCAACGGACAGCCGTGATGGTCTCTAGTCGGTGACGCAGATTATGCAGAGATGCTTTTGCCAGTTTATCACACTGACCTTTCGTTTCGACGGCTTCCAGTATGGTGTTCGTAGTGTTACCTTGTTCATTGTGCTTTTACTTGTCTTTTAATTGGAGTTTCTATTTGATTTTACTGATTTTATGCGCTTCTAAATGGAATTTTTAATGGTGTTTGGTTTTAATTTTGTGGTGGTAGATTCTTGTGGATTTTGCGAATTTGTGATTGGTATTTTACGTGGGACTCAGGTCAGTCAGTACCTTTTACTGGGGCAGTTCAAACGTTATTACGGGAAATAAAAACAGAATAAACTGAAAGAGGACATTCGGAAATATTTAGGTTATTATAGAAGAACTCATTGTGTGCGAGTTTGCTGCAAACTCTTAAAAACTCTTACTTCCTACATGTTCTCACTTTAACCGACTACTATAATAATAATTATAGTAAGCGAAGCCGAAGTATGTACAAGGCGAGCTTGAGCGAAGCTCGCCTTGTACATATTGAGAAATAAACTACTTGAAGGATTATAGTAATGTTTTCAACTGATTTTTTTAACAAGCTTTCCACTGATTTGAATCCTGTACAAGCATATGTACAGTCATATGTGGACGCGTGGAGGAGGAGTACTGTACACATCGGATCGGTACGTACATCCCGACTTCTGTACGCCTTTACCTGCAAAACACCGGGTGTTATCTAGTCAAGTATACCGTATTTTTCGAATTTAAAGCCTCCTCCAAAATTGAAGCCTCCTCTATCGTATAAGCCTCCCCCCCCACCTTAGTTCGAAAATTTAGTAGCCTCCTCCGTATTGGAAGCCTCTCTCTATATACGATGTATAGCAATTACGCTAGTTTAAAGGCTTTGAAAATTTAAAAGCCTCCTCCACAATATAAGCCTCCTCTGCTGTATAAGCCTCTCCTCAAGCACCTTCGAAAATTTAGAAACCCAGGGCTTCTAATTCGAAAAATACGGTACTTCGATATAATTATGATTCGTTACTACTTGTCAGTACGTGAACATAGCACGGTGTATCCGATTGTGTCATAATTCGAAGTAGAGGTGGCGGACCGTACTGATGGTGGATTTCAATACGGCTACATACGGTTTCAGCCTACGCCTTTACGGCTATAATGTTTTCGTGCACGGTATTATATATACAAAGCTACTTCGCCGTTTTTTTTATCCAACATCTCCTCCTACAGCGTTCGACGGTAATTTTCGCACGATAGCTTAATAAACGTTTAAAATCATGTAGTTTGTCTCAACGCCTTTTGTTTTTCGATCTTTTCTTTGTCCGAATTACGAAAGAGGAACAAAACGAATTTCGCTGATTGGCTGATCATTAGAAATTAACATAGGATTGGCGGAGATGCGGAAGTTATCGAACCAAAACCGCTGACTAATAACACACAAGTAGTACAATACTTTATGTGCCATATGTACCAGTATGCGCATAATACCGCGCGGCTAAATTGTAAAACATTTTGGAAATGTAAAAAATGCGGAAAGGCGTAGTTTAACAGGGAACTTCTGATACAACTGCGAAGCAAAATTTTGTACAATGCTTAAAACAATCATGTAGTTTGTCTCAAAGGGTTCGTTTTTCAGTTTTTTTCTTCTCCGCGTTACGATACGGTTTCGAAACGAATTTCTGATTTCATTGGCGAAAAAAAGAAAAGGATAACTGTACCTTAACGGGCAAGGTACATACAAAAACTAACATAAGTAAGTATTATTAAAAAGAAGGGAATTTGATGAGCACAATAAACGTCCCTGTAATCCGCAAATTCTCGACTGGAATATATGATTTCCGATAGTGTTCTTGCCGGTGAGTCAGAAGGTAAGGGATTTTCGCCGGTCAGATAGAAGTACAGGGATTTTCTCCGGCCAGATAGAAGTACAGGAATTTTCGCCGGTCAGACAGAAGTACAGAAATTTTTTGCTAATATGTTATTTGGCTCAACCTTCTTTGTAGACGACGGTTTTAGCGATAGCACTTCCATAAACAGAAGTATATGTATACACGTTCCGTTATAATTAACGGAACGTGTATAATCCAAAACAAACCGCTTTCCGATCAGTTAAATTTCGTTTCCTAAATCTTATAAAATCTTTTTTTTATCTTTATAAAACTATCACATTTCTTTCATCAGTACTAAAAATTCTCAACCGAGGCCGGAGGCCGAGGTTGAGCTTGTAACAATAACCAAACTGGCCGTATCACCGTGTACCGTATACGGTAGTACCGGGTACGAAGTCTGTAAAAGTTCTATCAAAGTGCAGTTTATTGCCCTTGCAACGGAGCGGTTGCCCCCTCTAGGCTTCAGAGTGTAATAACAATAGAGAAGGAAACAGAGTGTAACAACAATATCGCAAAAAAAAATATCGCCTGTTGGCTTTTTGCGCGAAAACGGAAAGCGTCCGGATGGAGCCACGCGCTGGAAATGGTATCGTGGACAGCCTTTAGTTTGGGACGTTACTTGCAGAGACACGATGGCTGATTCATACATCGACGCGACCTCAAAGTGTGCTGGCGCCGCCGCTGAACTTGCATGCCGGGAGAAGATAAGAAAATACAAGTCACTTACTGATCGCTGTTATTTTGTTCCCTTCGCATGCGAGACTTTTGGCACTTGGTGTGAGACCGGCATTGTTACGTTAAAGGAGATTGGTAAAAAGTTGTTTTTAAGGACGGGGGAGAGTCGCTCTACTTGTTTTTTGTTTCAGCGTTTAAGTTTGGAGATTATGCGTGGTAATGCTATGGGACAAATTCTTCATCTTCTTTGATCTGATTTGTTGAGTGAAGCTCGCTTTGTACATATTGAGAAATAAAGTCCACTCGCAAAATACTGAAAATAGTAACAGGAAAACATGAAGGTCAACTCAAAGCTATACAAAATAGGCAGGAACACAAAGGCAAAACAACAAGCGTTAGCTATATTAACACATGAACAGGTATAGAGAGTTGGCGCTGTGGTTGCGAAAAGTTGGTGTTACCTATGTGGAAAAAGGGAGGGAAACGGTCGCGCTGGAGTCGATGCATAAAACCAAAACCCACACAACTTAGTAGTTATCGGACTTCCAAAACATTTTCAAAAGAAAAAATCCGTGGGGAAAAGGAAAGCACCGACACTTACGCACATAATCGCCTTTTAGTATCGTTGTCAAATGTCAACTATATCGCAACCGTGAAACAGGAGTAGGAAAATACTTAAGTGCCATTAACACTAAAATACACTCTTACATACTTTCAAAAACGTTTTTACGAGGGCATTAATCATGTCATAAGTTTTTTTTAGCTTTAAAATTTTGATTGTTGAAAAAAATTTATTCTGCTGTTCACCGAAACATTTAATGTACCGTTTCGTAATGGTAGGGCAGTGAAGGTCGCAATATTCCGCTAGCATTGCAGGATTTGCAGCCACACACCGTTGCGATCGTACCAAAAGTATCGAGCGAACATACCAAAGTATACCAAACGTATCGAGCGAATATACCGAATCCGGATGTACCGGCAAAATTTAATGTCGACATCACACCAATAAAAATCAATTATTTACGTCCTATGTCGAAATCTGGAGCGTTTGCCTGCTTTAAAAACTACGTAGTAATTAACACAAGATATGCAGACTTATTGCAATGTGAGCGGCGTTCCGTTTCCAGTGCAATTCTTTTGCGGTCACTCAAGTGCTCACAGAAAGCACAATTATTACGAAAAACCAACCTTCAACATTATCCGTAACTTCAAATTAATGGTTGTGTGAGAGCTACGGAATAGTTCAATAGAATAGTTCGCTATGTTCAAAATAGTTCAATAGATAGTTAAGCGAGCGGTATTACACATTTGCCAATGTTTCCCGATGTTGAAAAGCCGGTACTATGGCCATGGTTTTGTTTTGCCATGATAATACTGCCGCATACGACAGTCGTCATTACTCGACGACGACGGCGTCGCCAACAACGGCAACGATCCACCCAAGTGTTTTCCCATCGCAGGGCTTCTAAACCAAACCAAACCGAACGAATCCGGTCAACTCAGCTTTTTATTTATATTTCCATATTGTGCGTCAAGGCATGTTTTGACTACTGGTCAGACATGAATATTTCGTTGATCCCATATAGTGCCATTTTGCTGAGCTGGGTCGTGTCCACTTGTGCCAGATCAACGTTCATCCAGGAGCGGGGTTCGCCCTCTGAGTGAAAACCGCTGAACCTGCAATGCACATACCAATGTTATTTACGTTAGTACGTAATAATTATTATTATGATATAATTTATTACTGACATTTCAAAATAATATTCACATCAAGTACGAATGTAGAAATCTTTGTACAATTTGTTTTGATTAGATACAGCACAAGGAAGTACAGTACATTTATCGTCTACTTCGCCGCAACAATATGATAGACAGTTGCCACAGTTCTTCGCGGCACCTGTACCGTCAGGTTTCTGGCTGAGGCGACTTACAGTGAAAGGTAGCTGCGAATGGTGTCCCATTCATTTGGCTCCAACAGGTCGCGCAGCCAACGCGCATAAATGGCGTTGACCTTTGCCTGCATTTCGTCCGTAACCGGCGGAAAACGCGCATTGACGGCCCACATGATGCGGCTGACCATGTAACCTTTGCCTTCGTGGCAGCCAAGAACCAGCCGTGGCACGGTAATTTCCAGCTTATCAATGGTCAGCGTGTCGTCCCTTCCGAGAGGCAGCATTAAATTCTTTTCCCGAGGTGGCAGAGGAAGCAAATCCATAAATCCTTTTTTAGCAAAGATTTCATACATTGGGGGGCCAAAAAGATTACTGACTTTCCAGTTATGCCATACGATGCGATCACAGCAGTAATCAAACAGGACTGTAGCTTTTGTGACATGATGTGTCAAGTCAAATTTTTCGTTAGTGATGCTGATGCACGTTCCACGGCTGTCCATGATAAAGTCCTTCAATACGACCAAGGGCAAGCGAACCTTCACGGCTTTCATGGCCTCCAGTAAGAAAACCAGGAACAGCGCCCGATCGCCGAGAGATCTTGTTATTATCGTCAAGCTTTTGGTCGCTGGGTTGATGGTGCGAGTCAGCAGCGCTGCCACTGCGAAGCAGTTGTAGTTGTCGGACGTAGTTTCTTTAGTCATGCTGTCCAAACATAGGCGGATGTGCTCCGTTGTGCCAGGACTGCTCAACAGCAGCTGCCATAATGCGCATACTCTGTTCAAACCATCAAAGGTCACACTCTGTTCAAAACCATATCGGAATGCAAACATACTGTCGCCGCCAGAAAAATTTGCACCACTGTCAGATCCGGCCACTGTCTTTCCCTGTCGGGCATCGCACACGTAAATAGAACGGTGAGCACCTTGTAACACTTTCACGGTGACACCGTACACAAACTCGTGGTGCAAGTCCATGTGGCGGTTAGAGACTACAGTAATACTATTTCGTCATAAATCATAATATCGATTGAAAGCGTAACTGAAAATGTGGAGGAAAGTTAAAATAGGACTTCATACATACATTCATTAACTACTTCATACATACATACATTCATTCATTACTTCATACATACATTCATTAAAATATGACTTCATACATATAATGATTATCAAGAGAAAAACGGGACTTGTCAAAATTTTCTACGACAAAGTTACGCGAGCTGGATTGGTTGATCTAATTCATGCGCACACAGAAAGGTTACAAGTCACGATTCTCGTTAATTCCCATGCCTGTTAGTTTTCTGAAAGGAAGCGTAGCCATCCTGTCCGTTTGCCATTCTGCCACTACACTTGGTGGCACTTATAAATCTTCCAAGCCGATTTTATATAAATCAAAATCGAGCAAATCTGGTATCTGTGTGATGTGGTGTCGATATGTGTGTTCCGAGTAGCTCCCCAAGTAAATTTAGAAAAAACGATCGGTCGAGTCTGATTCGGTTTACTAACAGACCAGAGCGTGGCCCCTGCCGTTTTGGCGTTTTCTTTAGCCCACCAGCGCGGAATGCGATTTCGACATATAAAACGGTATTTCGGTATACAAGCATTTCGGCATAAGGGTATTTCGGCACATATATTGTCATTCAAAAATCATATGTCAGTCAGTGCAGATACCGGCAGGAAAGCGCTACTATAGTCTGTACGTACTATCGTAGTATGTTCAAAAAATATTTTCATCTGCTCTGACCAAATGGGGCGAGGCCAAACAAAATTTAAAGTTTACATGTTATCACATACCAGCACCTACATGGAACTAGTTGTAGACACGGGGTACAGGTTTTATCGGTATTTTTATTTTGTTTTTGCAGCAATGATTTTGTTAATAACGAAATTTTGTCATGCTGAGCCTGGCTGTGCATGGTCAGCTCTAAGTGACCCAAGATTCCAAGAAGCGATGTTGGGCATTGCAGCTTAAAGCGTGGACGGTAGTCACGGTACGTCACTGAAGCAGCTGTTGAGCATCGGCATAACCGACGCCAGCGTGCGGTGGGCTGCCAGAGCGCACATTTTCGAAAATTTCTTGTGAATTACTACAGTCTGTATATACGTAGGTTAAAGTTGTTCAATACGTAGGTTAAAGGTTAAAGTTACATAGTGCAAAGTTGTAAAAACAGACAATTTTATACGGTTGTGTTTTCAAACAAGTCGATAACGAATTTTTGAAAATGTGTCACTTCGGAAGCAGAGGCACGGCATGCGGGCGTGGGTAACGTCGATACTCGACAGCTGCAGGAAGCCAGAAATCAACAGTTACTGCAAATAATGCAATGCCCGTAAAATTAGAAGAAAATTACCGACAGAACTGGCACTCCACTGCACTCGTATGTGAAAACATGTTAACTTTAAATTTTTATTTGGCCACGCCCTACTGAATACAGCAGACGAAAATATTTTTCTGAACATACTACGATAGTACAGACTATAGTAACTTTGTACAAAAAATGAGAATTTTTTGAATATGGAGCATACGTACAGAAGTAAAACAAAGACAGTTGACGAAAGTTTAATTAACTTCTGAACACTTTTTCTAGAGACTGTTTTAACTTGGATTTGGTCAAAACTGCAAATATTGAGAGTGTTATCAAATTTCCTAAACTGAGAACGTACCACTTGAACCTCATTTGGGAATGCAGATCCAGGTAAGAACAGATTTCACTGACGATCCAGTGAGGTAGATAAGAAAACAAAACTTCTGACGTTAAAGACGATGGCTCGATTCGGATCGCTAAAATTTATTACGAACATTGTTAGGTCGAACAAGTGGAAAACTGGAAATGTTTACAATTTACACCGATACTGTATTTACACGATATTAAGGGACAGAGAAATCCCCTGGACCGCCCGCACTAGGTGTCGGCTCCATTGATGTCAAAGGAACCGACATGGTGCGGGCGATCCAGTTCTGATCCTATCGTGTAAATACAGTACTTATAATATAAGCATGGGCCTACAGTACAGTGTAAATACAGTACTTATAATATAAATATAAGCCTACTTGGCATCGGCTTCCTCTGTGCGCCCGCTTATCTCCAAATTATGCCCTTTTCTACCACCGACCGACACAACTTCCGCAACTTTGGCTTGGAAGTTGCTTACCGGCTTGAATGATGTGCCAGCTGAACCCCTCCACGGCATCCAAAAAGCCTGGGACACTCCTGCGTCCTTGCGTGCACTTTCTGACCTTTCAGCACTCCGTGTCTCTGCCAGAAGTCGCACACTTGACGGTGTCAACACCAGAATCGGGTTATTGGATTCACGCATTGCCGGCTGCTTGCCTAGGTAATCTGCTGGAAAATATCGATTTTCAGACCAGCGTCGCTCTACGTTTAGGTGCTCTATTGTAACTCCCCATGAATGTAAATGCGGCGAATGGGTAGACGAGTTCGGGAGACATGGACTGCGGTGCAAACGATCAGCCGGACGACTACCCAGACATGATGGCATCAGCAAGGAGTTCGCTCGCGCGTTAACGACGGGTGGTTTCCCTGCCAGAGTGGAGCCGAAAGGATTGGCCTTAGTAGGTAACAAAAGACCGGATGTAGTTACGCTTGTCCCCTGGGAACGTGGTAAACCACTCGCAATAGACGTAACCTGTGTGGACACTCTGGCAACTTCATATCTCGACCGTACAGCCGTCAATGTCGGTGCCGCAGCGGAACTAGCCGAAGCAAAAAAGCTCGCAAAACATGCGTGGCTTCAGCCAAGGTACAATTTTGTTGCCGCTGCCTTTGAAACATACGGACCTTTGGGCGACGGAGCTAAGATGCTGGTCGATAAAACCGGACAGCTCATCGCGACCACTACCGGGCAACCACGCGCGAAAGAATTTTTCCGGCAGCGGATCTCCATACAGATTCAAAGAGGAAACGCTATGTGCGTTATGGGCACAATACCGGATCAGGAGAAGTTAGAGGAAATTTTCTTGTTATAGCATGTGAAAACTGCATTTCTTTTTTTGTCTGTGTTTGTATTATTTGATTTTTGCTTGAACGATGTTAATACACTTGTTACTATCTACGTATATCTGTACTGTGTAAGCATGGGCCCTATAAAACAGGGCGGTAAAATAGGCACGCGAAACGGGGTGTCTGTAGTAAGCGGAGATGGACTAGTGGGTAGCCTACAGTGATTTCTTTAAAAGGAATAACACACTACATCGCTCACTAAGATCGGGATAACTAACTTGTAAGATTTTTATGATAAATCATAGCGAGTATCGACCATAAAAGGAACAAATACTGGGCCGAATTCGGCCTATTATTTGTTCATTTTATGGTGGTTACAAAGTAGCTGTCTCGGTGTCACCTCGCGCAGTTTCCGCCTACCTGACGTGTTGATATCCGTTTCGCTGGTGGAGTCATTATCAAAACAAATCGGGAGTAAGTCGGCTCGGGTCGCTAGGTGCCTCTCCACTACCGTACACAGCTTTGACATTGTCCTCTGCTGCACATCCGCGCTCGTTCCGACGCCGATGACCACAAACATGCAGCCGCCCGCTTCGATGCGCAGGTGAAACCGACAGCAATCTGTGAGGTCTGAAAGCGCCGGATCGCCCTCAAAAGCTTCGCGAAAATGCTTAATCACGCGCGATTTGTCGGCCGGTTGGTCAAGCACTTTTGATTGGCTGTACCAATGGAAATGCAATATTTCGCATAACCCAGTCCGCTGTTGCGGTACCACAACGCCGGCTCAGTGAACCATTCCAAGCCGAGAATCTGGCGGCGATCGATCAGTTCGATTCGAGCGCTGGTTGAACCACCGCTGTGGACAGTTGTCTCGACGTAATACATACAGCACTGGTTACATGCCGCAACAGCAAATATTATAAAAACCGACTTGAACCGGAATGGACCGTCGTCTTCGTCGCGGAGTGCCGCGTAAACAGATTTGTCGCGCTGGTGATTGTCGACGTGATTGTACCATGGCATCGGGTAAACCAGCGCTGCATCAACCCACCCGGGTTTGACCTTGTTCGAGTCGAAATCAACGAACACTTGGTCGCCGTTGATGTCTTGAATAAATCCCAGCAAAACATCACTTTTGTCACAAACTGCAACTGTGTTTTGGTAGCTCATCTGATTGGCGCCAGATAGCAGCCGGCGGAATGGCCGGAAAGGAGGCATCGGTGCGGCCTCGGCGTCCATTGCCTGCTCAAACCTACAGAAAGCCCGCCAAGCAACATGATGACTACCAAATTACCAATCATATTTAAATTTCACGCACACTGCACTTGTTGGTAGTTAATAAGTCGAGATAACAATGGCTATTGTTAAAGTGGCTGAGGTACCGGTTGCGGACGACGGCCTGTTTGTTTTAAACTGTTCCTTACTAATCAACGCCGCTTCCGTACTCGGAAAAACAGATGGAACGGCACTGGCAGCGTACATGAGATTTTGTTGTTGTGATTAACTATTTTTTATCTGTCCTGTACGCTGTAAATGAAGTTCGAGTTTTTGAAATAAAATAAAATAAAGTTTGACCCAACATAAGTACAGAATACTGTACTTGAAGTTTCTACCTATACGTACGTTCAGTCCCTTATGGGAAAATCGTACGTTATCGTCAGATTAGCGCGCATAACTTGTTTGTTATGATAAATCGGAGATCTGGGGGTATTAGCGGTATTTGCAAACAAACGATAATTGAAAGACAAGTAAAACTTGATGTTCACACAGAACAAAAAAAAGACTTTTTTATATTTATTTGTGTTAACATTGTATTATTTAAGTTTTTAAGTATTATCTGTGCCAGTGCTAGTAGATTAGGCTACATCGTCATTCCCGCTTTCTTTTAAAGTTTTAATTAAGACCTATCTGCCATCGATCTAGTCCGCGCGATTTAAAAGCACTGGCAAGAAAAGGAAAATACAGATAGTTACACTGGTAATTCAAAGCTTGCAATTCAAATTTACCATTTAACAATCTAGTAGATAGGCTCAGGGGATAATTATTACACATGCCCTGCGCAATAAAGTTTTAAGCCACTCATTGTTCATAAAAATTTTTCGTTTGTGTTTTCACCGCTGGAACTTGGCACTGGCAGCCTCATAAATGATAAACTTTTGAAAACTGCGACTTCCATATTATAACTTCAGAATGGCACGTTGCTCACACCAGTTCACAATAGTCAGCTCTTAATTCTCTAAGAAATCGATTACTTACAGAGCTACAGTTACTGTAATAATATCGACACCTGAGAATCTCTTAATTTAATTTCTAAGACTAAGTAACGCTATTATAGTAGCGCGATAAATAATATTACTATGTACGCTGTACTGCGTGCAATAATTATTATTTGTTACAATCTCACGTACCTCAGTATCTGTACTTGGCCTCACAGGAAAATCAATGATTTTCTTATAATATTATGCACGTGAGAAGGCTGAGATTGCCGAAATGACTAATTATTTTTAGATCGGGAAACAGCTGTCCCGTTTGGACTTCCTAAAAACATTGGGGGCTGTGATTTTCTAGCTAGCTAACGTAATCAATTCTGGAGCGGCTGACAGGAAAATTAAAATAATACGCTCCGCACTATAAACAAGTGGTACGCAAATGGTACGCAGCATATGTATATGCTACAGGAAAGCGAACAGCCTTTTTGACCCTTGCGTTCGGTTGATCAGTGCAGCGCTTTGATACCGACTACAAATAGACTGATGACATCCAACTTCAGTGCAGACAGGAAGCGCATGGCGACTGTATAATATTACAAGTCAGCACATGCGCAGGAGTACGCGAGTACAGTATGTATAAAGTGTATCTATATGTGTGAGACCGAGCGCTGAATGCTCTGCAGGGAAAATTAAGTATGTTTTTAACCTCGGGGACTGGACGATTGTGTGTAAACTATTTGCCGAAGTATTTGTCCGAAGGCTGTGAAACAAAAGCCAATGTACTGAAAAGCAAAATAACAACATAAGCCAACGTACTGTATAAACGTAACTGTTCAAAAAAATCCGATTTTCTAAGCCTTCAAACGTCCAGTACTGCAAACGTGCCGACCGCCGAAGGCGGGAGGCTACTTTGTAATAATAAGCTTTAATAATTACTCGTATATTATTTTTTATACGTGTTCAAGCACACATACGGTGGTCATGTTTCGTTCAGACATTGCTCTAGGAGAACGAGAGGAATGAATGAACATTTTACATTCCTCTCATACTCCTAGAATGTTCATTTATTCCTCTCGTAGTAGAATTCTCCTAGAATTCTCTTAAAATTAAAACTAATTCGCAAAATAAACTAAACTTGAATTCTCCTAATTTGTTTGAAACGGCTTTCGCTTTCCTGCTCTTATTTCACGGTTGCGATATACGTAGTTAGCAGTTACCAACGATATCAATAGCCAATAGGCCATACGTGCGTAAAAGTCGGTGCTTTCCTTTCCCCACGGTTTATTTTTCGAAAATTTTCAGTAATTTGATAACTACTTTACATAGTAAGTGTTTTTTGGTTATACAGTACGCATCGACACCAGCGCGATCGTCTCCCTCCCTTTTTTACATAGGTAAACCGTAAAATCAACTTTTCGCAACCGTAATAAAAAAATACTGACTTCCTTTCTACCTGTTCATGTGATAATGACTAACGCTTATTACTACAGGTACAAGTATTGTGTTTCCTTGTATTACATAGCGCGAAAGATGACCTTCATGTTTTTATTTTTTTTCTCGATGTCGAAAGCATACTGTAGGCATTATCGAACAGTCGATGGACACCCGTGAAGATGATAGAACCACACTGATCGATCATGAAATTTTTCCTAAAAAAGATCAGAGCAAAAATTCTTCACCGGAAGAGCAGGATTATGGTGAGCACTGTTTTTTTGGTGCTTTCTTTGAATCTTAATGGCAACTGCATTATATTACGGAAGCTCCTGCAACCGTCCAATAACGCTGCTCTAGCTGATGTTGCTACACCCACCGTGTTACACTTTAAGGCCATGGCTAGTTTGGCTTTATTCAGATGAAGAAGGTCGGTTTTTTAAGTTTCTTGAAATCGTATTTTCTTTTTTTTGATACTTTGTTATATCCAGTTTAAATTGAGAAAAATTCACAACTTAAAACCGGAAAGATTGGCTTTAAACACACAGTTTAAAATGTGAACTGAATAAATCACGCTAAAAAATTAACTAGTCTTCAGGCAACCACACAGAATTTTAGATAGACCACCCAGAAAATCGTAAACGTAGTCCTCCTGCACCTTGTTAGAGCTTTTTTGAAAAAATTTTGTAAACTTCACAAACTTAAAAAACACATTTAGGGTTTCGATTTTCGTAAATAACTTGAGTTATAACATTTTTTTCAAAATCGCTCTAATTATACTTCTAAGGCATTTCCACACCCAATGCATCAAGTTTAAAAATTATGTTAGATCGCCTGAATTAGGAGTTAGTTTTCAAACTTTATCTGGTGCAATTTGAACGGTAGCCTTCGAAAGTTCATGCAAGTTTATATCACTCATGGGCATGTTGACTGTTTCAGCCCACCACACATATCAAACCATAGTGACTATCCAGACAGCCATTGCCCGCTTCTTACCACACTTGAGTGTGATCAAAATCTATTGTCTTTCGGTGTTTGCTTTGATTCCGCTGACCAGTGCTGTGTTATGGCTGGCAGTAGAACAAAAGATGCGTAGCCCGATTCTGTGCTCTCCATTGATTTCATCGCAGGTGCGCTAACTTGCATATGCGTTCGTAATGGTGAGCCGGGCCAGTCACTGCTAGCATCGTTACTCAGTTAAGGCAGCTAACTTAAAAAATTTATATTTCATAACCCTGGATTTTTATCACTTCAATGTTTTTACCATCGGATAGAGCAGTCTTCAATCTGTAAAGCGCCTTACTTCTGCAAAATGGCCTGTTATGAATAAAGCCGAACTAGCCATGGCCTTAATGGATTTGGGCGAACCGTACGAGATGGACAGTTAACACTTTCTGCACTGACGAATTTTGTCGTACTGCATTGTAAAGCTTTTTATAAGTAAGCAGCCCTTCTCTTGTGAACCACTACACTCCACCAGAACTGCGCTAATAGATCCAGGATATATACGTGCCAGTTTTTGTTTGCTAGATAACGAGTGCAGTACGTACAGTATACTTTAAGGCATCGAGATCGCTGTTCAGTGTGGTCGTCCGGCAGAATCCATATGTGATAGAAAATCCGTACGTTGCCAGCGACGTCTAAAGTCTAAACGTCACGATGACGACATTAGAGATTTTTTACAAATCTGCAAGCAGGAGGGTTTTCTTTTCATGATGTGTACGCTATGGCTAGCTTATGTTAATTGTTTAGAGAAAGATCGATTTGTGCTTATTAAACATTTTTGTAACAAATTTATACAATTTCCATATTTCCATATATGGAGCATCGGAATGGTATATATAACAAGCACTGTTGAATAAAAATAAGAAAGTTTCAACGAAACTCTAACAAAATTACCGGTGATATGGACATTCAGTTATACGTCTTCGTGTGGTTCTTCAATTAAATTTGCCGATTACTTTACAGATACAGATAATATCTGTACAGTAAAGAGAACGGTAGAGAAAATGATATATCATTTTCTGAGCACGTATTTGACCGTAGAATTCGGACAGTCGCAAGCCCCTGTGCAAACAACATTGCTCACCTTTTTTTAGAGAAGTCAGATCAATTCAATGATGGATTTATTCTAAGTAATTGCATGTACCGTATATAAGGGGCAAAACTAAGCGTGTTCCACGGTTTCCCTGTATTGCTGCCGTCACCCGCCTGGAGTGTGACGTTACGGCAATACATATGGTTAAATCTGGCGCGGTACATAAGCGCCATGTTCAGCCACAACGTAAAACTCCAGCCGGGTGACGGCAGCAGTAGCCGGAAACCGTGGAACACGTTTAGTTTGGCCCCCTATATGTGTACCTACTGCTACAATTTGGCCCGGTACATAGCACCAAATTTTGTGTACATCCACGGGAACGTTCGCTACATTCATGTAACTTGCAACATAACCGATACATTCGTGAAACATAACGATAGTCCAAAAGAGAGATGCAGTTAAGCACATATTGAAAGACCTCATTCACATGAAAGAGCAAGCACATCCCGGTGAATCCCGGTTAATCAAGATGCCCCGCGGTGAATCCAGCATCACAGCGTTTGTATCCAAGTGAATCCTGGTTGCAGAATAATCGTTAGCTTTTACCATATGTTTTGCTAGTGAATCCCAGTGAATTCCGGTGAATCTACAGAGTCTGTAGGTGCACACCACGGTGAATCCAGCATCACAGCGTGTGTATCCAAGTGAATCAGCGAAAGTCGCCCTGAGCAACACTAAGCACTGGTATTAATAGTGGTACGGGAGTTATGATTATAAGCAAAAATCTGAAGATCGGTAGGAGCGAACTTGCGAAGTATGATTATGACATTCATTATGAGTGTGATTTACGATCATCATCATTTACCGATCATGAGATATGGGTAGGATTATGAGTATGAGGACCGTTATGAGTATTAGGTAACTCCTAGCCCACTACTGCCATGTACTCTGTAAAAGCGCGCTTTTTCTGCGACAACAGCAGCAACAGTATGTACAATACAGATACTTACAACAATATGTACAATACAACGATATCAAGGAAATATCAAGGAAGCGAACCTCGAATTGCAGCAGCAGCCGGAGCCGTTTAGTTGGTCAGCGCTTTTATGCGGTATATTGTGTCGTTTCTGCTTATACTGTACAGACTACTCGTAAGGCGGGAGGTTTTGACACGGCGTGAGAACTAGTTTGTACTCCTAGAATTACGTATCTGTATTCGGAGCTGCCAAATAATGATCGCGCATCTGACATTTACAAAAATACTCCGAAGAAAAACAATAACTTTATCACGCCAACTTGAGGAGATCTCCACTTTAATCGTAGTTCTGTGCACGTAGTTCTGTGTATCGTAGTTCTGTGTACGACAGTAGACAGTACTCAGTAGGTACTACAAGCCCGTCCGGAAACAAGAGAGAAAGTGTGTACAGGAACAGACGCAGGCACACATGCGCGTCTCAGCCACATTTGCCATGTGCGTAGTGCGAACAGGCGCACATGTTCGCACTACGTAGTTGTACCGGCTGGTACAACTTTCCCCGTTTACACTTTAGTTCTTGTTTCCGGGCGAGCTTGTGCTAGGTACAAATGAAAATTAATGACCTACAGATAAAAGTATACAACTGTGAGTTGGCCATTACAAAGAATTTTGGTATTACCGGTAATGTGTTTTATTTTTCAAAAATGGGTACTAAGAATTCACCGTCCAACGATGGCAACACAGATTTTTATAAAGTGGGTCTTTTGAATTTTGCAAGCCATACAAGTGAATTTATTGCATCAAACTGTGGTAGATGTTTCATGAATCACTCTTGCGGTGTTTCCTGAGTCTACGCCATGTATCATCAATACGGTGCACCATGAATTAATTAAAACAGATAAGAAAAGACACACAGAACGGACATTCATTTTTATCACTTATCAGCGCACACTAAAGTCACTACTAATACCCATGTTTCGATTAAGAACAGTCTTGTGCAGAGGAAATAACTGACATCTTCGCAGTGCGACAAAAAGTGCAAACTTAGCCCTTTGCACATGCAGCCCTTACAAAGAACATAGATCTCTTCATGTTACCGCTTCCGGAATCCACTGGGGGAACTGGATCCCCGGCTGCTGAGAAGATGGCACTCTCGGCGATCTGATGTGCGCGGTGAGCATGAGGAAGCAGGAAGCGGGCTGAACAGGGGTCGGCGAATCGCGGAATCGTGCAGACAGATTCCCCTTATAAATCATAAATTCCATTTCTACATTATAAAGGGAATCTGTCTGCAGATTCTGCCGGCTGGATGTATTACTGCGGCTTTAAAGATGTCTGGCGCACCAAGGGCGCTGGCATGCCAGCACTGATTGGGGTGATCGACTACCACCTTCCTATGCATATGCACTGATATCATACGACGAAGGCAGCCGATCACCCAAATCAGATAACAGCCAGAGCTGTGTTGAGTCAACACTGTTGACGCGGTTATGGTGTATCAACTTGGCTTGATCGGGGCGAGAAACGTGGTTTGGCCATCTCTTATGTAGCTAGTACACCGTGTACTTCGTGCGAATGATCAAACCAAGTTCCTCTCGACCACGGCGGACCGTCATCAATGGGGGCCGAACAATGTACGACGATCAAACACAAAATGCCGGGTGCAATACCGGGTGTCGGAAAATGCCGGCTCAGGTGTGTTTGAAAATGAAGGTGGCAGTCCTGGTCCACCGAGCTGAAGACATGAAGTACTTATAATGGCTTAAAAACTTACTTTTTAAATATGCGCTCCGACGATCATAATATTGAAATTTTATATAGTGCAGGGCCGCTGGATGTTCCAGTAAAAACGTTTAGAGTGGCGTCCCGAAGCGTCTACTAAGTACTGACTCAGTACAGTCGTCGCTCCGACATCCACTTCACTCAAAAGTAATGAGAAAGCTGACACCAGCTTCTGCAACTATATCATATGATGTGAAACAGTACAACACCTTATTACTGACTCTTACAGGATGACTTACCACGAAGTACTTATATTTGTATACTGTAGGCGTAGCACTGTATAATACTCGGCTGTTACACATTTGTATTTTGCAATTAAGCATTTTTAGGTAACGAGCACCATTAAATCCACATTAACATTTTCATCCGTCAATCTTTACCCGAGTAATCTCGGTCTTCACAGAGCGTTAGTGAAAGAGGAAGTCAGCACGTTTGTACAATTTTTCGCTGGACAGTGGTCACGGCCAAAATAGTTTTGTTACTCTCAGTTTCTGAACGGCCCTGCGTACTCTCCCACTCGACAGTCGTTAAGAGAAGTGGCCCGAATACATGGTGCCAATTAATTCGTGTACACGTACATTAAGTACAAGAACTTTCGCTTGTTTCATAACATTCTTTCGGAAAGCGTTCTCATACATTTGTACAACCACTTTATCTCGACCAACCACGGCCGCCTCCTCCTCGGTCCCTGGTAGCCGCCGTACAGGTCCTTTGTGCCCGACCCGCTCACTTTTTTATGGGTCTTTAAGTGTGTGACTGTGTTGTCATTCCGTGAATCATGTGCAGCACAAACCGTTGACACTACATTTTTATTCCACGGCCGGCACGATGAAGCGGTACGAATGAGTGTTATCTTGTAAATGTACGCACAAAATACAAAATACATACCTTTGATTACAGTTGTACAACTCATGCCGTGTCGAAAATGAAAAGCTCCCACTCTATTCGAGTCTGTATAAGCCTAAGCAGCAGCGAAAGAATAGTTACAAAAAAGCGATAATTGACCAAAACGGCGTTACATAGTTACGATCGTTACTATATATACAAGATGAGCAGTGAGCACGGATGAAATATTGGCTTACAACTACTAAAAGTAAACGCTGGGAATTTGCATACTGTACTCGTACGGACTGCAGTTTTGTCAGAACGAAAACGAATACGCTTTGTCGAAATTCTTACAGTCAATCAGTAATAATGCAGCGTAAAATATGTTTTTTTGTTTTCAGGAGGGTTTACATTAAATCATATTGATGTGCTTTTGATCACCGGCGCCTGGATGCTGTCGTCCCAAAGCGTGTTACTGCAAAACAAGCACCAAGCCCGTGGTAATCAGCCAACCAGTGTTAATCCTATATCATCCAAGATAACAAGCTTTTGAGTGACCATTGGGGGAGCCTAATTCCGATAGTAAAAGGTCAAAATTCTATAGGTACGCACGTACTGTTGTACGGATGTATGTGGGTAATCTGCCGACACGACAAACGACACAAAGGACATCGTAAAGTACAGAGCACGTGCTGACAGCCTATAGCAGACGGGAAGTGGTTCGTAATTATTATGGTCAGCATGTTTGACGGCATGAGTGTTTTTCTAAATATTCTTTCAAGTGTCCGTCTTCGCATTTGCAGTGCTTAGTAGTTTGGACCACTTGACAACTGAAAATTTTACTTTTCTTTTTGAAAATTTGGAAAGTTAGGGTTCACTATATGAAGTCGTTACCAGTAGAGAATCGTTGCTTAGACGAATTGGATTTTAGTCTTCAAGAAAATCTCCACTTGCGTGGTCAATGCGACGTCGAACAGAGCTGATCATGGAATGATTATTACTTCCTTCAAACCAGCACTGTATACTTTACATTTGTCGTTTTTAAAGCGATACTTCCATACGCGTACAGGATTCGTTGCTGTGTTTTCCTTTATCGCCATCTAAACGAGACATGGCTATCATGACCAGAACCAGAAGAGACCGGATTTTGCGGCAAAGCTGCGGCACAGCTTTCACAAACTCTTGGGTTTTGTGATTCCTGCCTTCATGATTCCTTGTCGGGTTGCGTAGATCCTCGACTTAGCTTCGGCTGCATACGCGTTCTGCTTATAGCGGCACTGATCAGTACAGTCCAGCTAGTCTGGTTTAAGTAATTGATGGTGTACCGTACGAAGTACGATCAATTTTTACTCAATAATTAGACTTATCCAGCGGAATGAAGCGCTTCATCACACTGGCTAAGTCTAATTATTGTGTACTATCCAATTATTGTGGTCGGCATACTATCCTTGACTGCCCGTGAACCGCGCCGCCTTGGAATCGCTCAGAATTGCTCCGATACTGCGTGGTTTACGGGCAGTAAGGGAATATCTGTCTGCACGATTCCGTCGGCTGGATGTATATTGCGGCTTCTCTCTGGCACACTTAGGACGCTGGCACATTAAGCCGATTAACCAAAGCGGTGTTAAGCAGATAGCACAGCAAGAGCTTTGTTGACGCGGTCAAGTTGTACTACGTGAGAGATTTGATGGTACTACTGCTTTCTGGTTTGGTCTCCTCTCACGGGCTTAGTGGCACCAAACCCAGAAGAGATAACGCACCATAAAACATCGTAGTACTGGTAAATCATTTTATGCTATGATTTATGCTGCGTTACCCCTTCTGGGTTTGGCTTGGTGGCACCAACAAAGAAGAGAAAACGCAAGGTAGAACATGGTATAAATCAGTTTTTGAAGTCTCCAATGGTCTGTGATCCAGGACTAGGAGGTAAACTATGCCAACGGGCAGAGTTTCTGACGGAAAATTATTACGGTTTACTGCGCGGCCGAGATCACGGTTCGCAGCACGAGAGGGTAAGGGTCGAGTTCGACCACGGCGGACCGTCATACTGTACATCGGACCCCGGCCGATCATCCAGGGCCGAATCATGTACGGCAATCAGACAGAAAATGCCGGATACAATGAGGACTGGCACTTTGATTTTCGAAACACGTTGGAGCGAAGTATATGTACAGTTTCTGTTTGGAGAAGATCACTGACCTGAAGACTGAAGCAGCTTAAAAAAGCTATCAGCTTAAAAATTTCTTAGAATTGACTTCTTATATATGCGTCGCGCACCTGCGATGTCTGTTAATACAGTGCAGGATCGCCGAATCGAATTACTCCAGGTAATCCAACAGTCCTGGACGGTTGAAACACGTTAGATTACACTTGCTGGCAGTCACACTGGCCGATGAGGGTTATGTGCGGTGCTTGTTCCGACCCCACCAGGACATACATAACTGGATAGGCTAGAGGACGGCACTGGTAGTTTTTCCCAAGAATCGCATAGTAGCGGCACTGTGCAATGTATGTACGTAATTACCGGATGGCCGTTCTGTTCATCGGCCTTTGGGCTAGCTTGCCAGATGTAAAAAGTCGCGAGAAAGACGAATCTGCAGTTTGTTTTGATAAAGAAAGTTGTTTAGAGTCCGAAAAGTGCGGTGCCAGCTGCGTACATGTGCGTGTGGGTCGGTGTGGCCAAGCGCAGCAGGGAATGCACGAAAACGGCCGGGTATGTATGCTGTTTGGATATGTTCAAATGTGCCCGTATGGTGTGCGAATGGACTTCCTGTTGACAGCTGGAATGGATCTGACCGTCCAGTTGTCGCCTGCCGCTCTGTACAGTACAGCATGTCCACCGCCGGGCATCGGGTTCCAACGGGGCGGTGCGTTCAGAGGCCTTGCTCCGATCAGCTGCTATCGCCACAACTTTACGTTGACCAATTATCCAGACTGCTCACATTTTTATGGGTCTTTGAGGGTGTATTATGTTGTCATACCGTGAATTATGTACACCACACGACAGTTTCATCTCAGGTGCGGCAATACATAGTCAGTACGAACGAGTGTGTTGTTTTTGTAAATGTAACACATTCATTTCGTCAGTTGTATCAAAGTTCTGAAAAAGATTCGTATTGGATCAAGGGCATATAAAAAATGCAGTATTTGCAATGCAGCGGAATATCACAGTGTAATAACCAGAAAAAAATCTCGGCCAATTAATTTCAATTCCGTTTAATTTCCGCATGTGCATGCTTGCCTTTCGTCGCCATTATGTAAGGTTTTTAGTTTTTGCAGTACACTATTGATTAGCCGGCAATACTGTACTATGGAGCACATACAAAACTAATATAATTATAGCACTACTAGCAAATACATGTACATATCTGTATGCTTAGCAGTATTAAAGAGCAACGCTAGTAAAAAAAGCCGCTAGGCGACCGAAAAAAAATCCAAGGGTCGAATAAAACGATGCGAGACGCCTGATTAGCGGATCACAGTGAAACCGCTACAAATGCGATTTGATGTTTTCTCCGGAGCATGAATGTATACGGAGCCACCGTCAGCATGATACTTCCGGCCATGTCGGATACTTGTCGTACGTTGGCTGGCTCTATAGGAAGAAAACATTGTCGGCGCGGAAAAGGTACGCTTTGTTCCATCATATGTACGTACAGGAGCATGCTGCAGTAAAGAATATTTAAGACCCGAATAGTGACACAGACGGGTATATCTATATACTAAAAATTATTATGGGAAATCGTAACTGGATAAGCAATAGATATCTCGTAACGACCTTCAAACAATTTCCGACATCTTCCGCTTTCTGAGGCATCCACAAATATGGATCCGAAAGGTACTACATGTACTGTATAACAGCGAATTATACCGCACATTTGCAACGTTTGTCGTGACTGTTTCGTTAATAATAAGCACTTGCACTATTGCTCTTGTTGTTCTTCCATTCCGATAATCCATAAACTTTTTCCAACAAAACATACCACAAAGACATTGATCCGTCGCTAGACACATCGTTGACAGAAAAATCTCTCCTACTCGTAGACGTCTAAAAAATCTTGAATATGGCACAGCGGAAGGATTGATCCGCTACATTGATCCAGGGCTAAGATCGACGGAACGGCTACCGGCTTAGATTCTACAGAGTACCTGTCTCGAATTTATCGTCAATATAGTGCATTATTGAATTATGTGTACAGACTCTGTACATGTGTCGTGACCGCTGATATGGTTCTTTTATTAGCTGAATTGTTGCTCGTATTTCCATAGTATTTCACGTGAGATATAAAGCAACTGCATTGCAAGCCAAAGTGGTGGCTGTTTCTGGTGGTACTTGTACAATGCCATAGTCAACCATGTTTCTAATTACAGCTGACACCGCTGGCCGTCTTAAGCTCCCGGTCGCTTATTGCCACTAGTGTTCACTGAAACTGCCCCTGTACTGCATGGTCCCAGCCTAATTAATCAGGCTGGGAATAGTGCAACACTAGGGATGTTTCACCCTGAATGCCCACCTCATTCGTCTTTCGCCAGTCAGCAAAGAATCTCCGAATCATGTGAATTTTTATTCATTCTCGAACCCTGGATACGTAACAGTTTGGCTAACAAACAATATTGCCAGTAAAGGCATATTATGTACTTGCCATTATCTTCCTGCACTCTTTAATGTGGCTAAACCTGCCCGGTCAGTTGTTATGTTTCGCAGGTTTAGCTCTAAGACTCCGGAATATTCCGTAGGGTCGCGAAATCTGTGTTGTCAGTGATGGCGGCCAAAGTGGTTTTCGCTGGAAAGCGATAAGAAATTCCAAAGGGCAATGGATTTTATTTTCGGATACGTGGCAGTGCGTCGCCTGGCTGGGCTCCTGTCGGCTATGGTCACAAAGGCTAGATATGGACGATTTATGGTATGGTATGGTATGGTATGTTTATGGTATGGTCAACAATGTACACGTACGTAGTTAAATCAGAAATAATTAAACCAACAGCTGGTTTTGCTTTTGATACGAAAACATTTGTTGACCATCGGCACACTTGGCATGATACAATCTACACCATCGCGGGTGACAGAAGAAAACTTCCTTATATTGGTTTTTCGCTTAGCATGGCTTTATAGGCTGCAATTTAAAACAGCCTACAAAACCATGGTAAGAGTAAAGAGTTCTTTGACGGCCGGAGAAGGACATCGGAAATTGTTGGACGCGACAAAGGGGGCATAATATCAAAGCGCGACTACAAAGTGTATGCACCTGGTTGAAGAGTTTTCCGATGATCTGCGGTGCATAAATGAAGGCGCAATTTGTGGTACCGGTTTTTGGAATCCGTTCCTTGAGTGGTACACTGTGGTAGTAAGAAAGTCTATAAGAAAGTCTAGTTGTGTATTTTATGGAATAATGGCTATGATAATGTTACTATGCAATACCGAATTTACGTCCGTGAAATGCTCCTGTAAACGCCAACCAGGACGGATATCTGGCCAAGCCGGTCCCTGATTACTTCATCACCCCCCGCTGTATACTACTACTGTAGCTGTCCTTTTCAGTAATGATTTATCAATGCAGTTGTTTTGATAATTGTTTCCAGTCTAATCGCTCTTTATTATAACACTAGCTTTAAAAATAAGGAACAGCTTGTACTCGAGCTGCCTCCAATAATTCAAATTATCGATCGGTTTTGCATATCAACGATCGTTTAATTATAACCCATACGCTACGGACCTAAACGGTGTTATCTGTATGTATAAACTGGAAGGTCGCCTCCTACAAAACCGAAAGCTCCTATTAAACGATCCTAGTTTCGAAAAATTATGGAGAATTAACTCAAATGCGTACGCCGAGTACCAGCTGCAGGCCAGAAAACGAGGGAACTGGTTGCCTCCCGGCGCAGCGCGATAAAATTGTGCAGCCACACGAAACTTGCGGTGGCTAGCATTACGGACCACTTGCCAGCGAACACCATGAAAACTGTCTGTATGTACTGTATGTACGGCCATTCCCCCGTAAATGCGATCATTTGTAGATTTCAGCCAAGAGTGTTTAACAGTTTTCTGTGTTTCCCAAAAGTGGCAACTTTGTGTTTTCACTCAGACGGCACACCGCGATCATGGTTGGGTGACGCTGATCTAAAACAAGTGGACACCGCCCAAATCAGCAAATTGGCACTATATACGGGATCAACGAAATATTCATGTCCGGCCAGTAGACACAAAACTGCGAGGTGACCGAATCGTACGCCGTAAGGCAGCTTCTGGTAGCTGCAGCCTGCGACACGGTTGCGCGCTGTTGATTGTCTGCAATCATTCTCAAGGAAGTATCTGCACTTTATCATAACTACGAACCCCAAACTCGGAAACAGAAAACACAATAAAAATGGTAAACGACTATGATGTTTTCGCGCAACCGTCCTTTTCCTTTGTAGTCCGATAATTGTATCTGGAGACACTATTCTCAATTCGCAGCGCACTTACAAGAACAAGCAGAATGCGATCGCATTGTCAGCTTCCCGCACTTCGAACGGGTTTGATTATGTACTCATACTTTTAAATGCTCGTGCCTCGAGATTGTGGATTAAGCTATCCGATCGAATTGTCAAAAAGCTGCAGAAAAATCTGCATGATTTTCGATATCAAAAACAACTGAAAATTTCGGTCGACCGAAGTATAAGTTGTTATCCGCTACGTATTTCTGCTTTCTGTGACATGATGAGACTGCAAATTACCGCCAGTCATGTACCATGACGGCTCCGTAGGGATGATAGCCGGCGGCAGGGATTCGATGATGTCCACGGGACGGTGGCAACGCAGGTGATGCGTGTGGCGTTCCTTAGTCGTAGCCGATTTGTTGCTACGCTGCCTAAATGTCAGTTACACAACTTATACTGGCTAAATAAACGTAAGTACTTACAGTACGTTTACTTTCTGTCGGCAGGCTAGTGTGCGCACACCCAGGAGGCTCTGAAATTATGATTACCTAATTCGTAATTGCTTAAAAGTTTACATTACATTACAAAGTAAATGTAATTAAAATTAAATAAGTACAGTACATGTGCCTTAATTACAAGCGATTGCACAAATGGTGCTATTGCAGTAAATATTATTACCTCAGAGATAGCAAAGGTTAACAAAACCATGCATTCGACTTCTGAATCCCCTAACGGGGCTAAACGGCTGATTCATGCAGTCTTTCGATGTTGGCCCTTTTCTCGGATAATAATTGCAGCAGAAATGCGCGGAACAATTCTTTTTTCTCGTTGTGCTGTTGCTGTATATTATTTTCCTGTGTGTGGGCAGCAAGACACCGGAGCGAGGCATGCAGTTTAATGCGCAAAATTACGACTGTCGCTGCAGTCACATCTCCAACCACAACCTTCAGCGATGCAGATCTTAACCGTAAGGCGTAGCTAAAAAAATTAAATTACCCTTGCACATTAGTCTTATTTTAAACGCTTATCGTTAATACAGCAGTGTGTACAGTAGTGTTGTTGACCTATCGTGAATGTATGAAGCTTCAAATGTATTAAAAATTAACTTATCGTTAATAATTTTATTTTTTAAAACTAAAATATAGTTATCAATCCGGACATTTATTTAAATAAGAAAACTGCATATACGTAATAATAAATTCAGCTACAATAAATGTGTTCGACCTTATAAAAAGGTCTGTTCGTGTTCGGGACTAAAAGTTTTGCAGATTGTGCTTCTACAAACCACAGAATTTCAAAGTGAATTACGCAAATACAAAATGAAATATTTTTTAGTGGACGACATCATCCAGCGGTCGGGGGATACCCGGGAAGATGATAGAATCAGTCTGAAATTCCCTGAACATGATAAGAGAGCTACCAGCAAAAGTTCTGCAACGGAAGAGCACATTTATCGACCAAGAACTGGCGCAAATCTAATTTTAACTTGCGAAGCGTCCATAGGCGGTGCAAAGGACATCTCCTGGACCCATCAGGGTATACCCATATTCCATAAAGGCCAACGTCTCGTCGATGACGGAACCAATAATCAGTTTTATAACGCCACCCACTGGGGCCGAGTGGCGATCTTAGGTATTTATCTGTACAAAATCTTTATTACGCAAAATTTACAAAGTGAGCTTCGCTCTGCAAACACAATCAAATGAAGGATTTGTCCCAATTAGCATGAGGCAGGTCAGTACACAATACACTTGTAGTATTGCCTCGAAAACTTTCCAAATTTTAACGTTGAAACAAAAAAAAAACAGGAGGAACGGCTTTCGCCTGTTCTAAAAAATACGAGTAGTTTCTTACCGATCTCGTTCGACAAAACAACTGCGGCATCACATCAAGTACCATGTCTCGCATTGGTACTCAGTGTGATACAGGTATTTACTACAATATATTTTATTATGGATATCTGTAAGTACGAGTCTCGTATACCATAAATAATTCAATAAATTATGGACATCATTGTAAAGATTTTTTATTTTGTGCAGGTATTCTAAATGTATCGTTGCAATCAGGCGGCGAAGTCGTCTGCGTAGAAGAATCGGCGGATTTGGGCTTTAAGAGGGTTGTTCCGCTCAAACGGTTTACTGTTCATGTAAAGGTCACTCGCGCTAACGAAATCTTTTCGCGGAACATGAAGGAGGTATCCGTGAACGAAGGCGAATTTTTCAACGTCACGTGTCATGTTCGGCTTCCTCTGCCGCAGAGTACGGTGAAGAATATCCGCAATTCAGTAATGTGGCGTCTGAATGGCGAAACCCGATGGGCTCCCTCCGAAGAACCCTACGGGACATATTATGCACGCAAGAGGCCGTATATTGCGCCTTTAACGGAACAGCTTTACCGCAGCAATAGCACTGATGTCCAAACGGAGTTTGTTGCCGTCATGCTCTTCAACTTTTTGACGGCGACCGAGAGTGGAACTATCGAATGTTGGTTCCGGCCGGATGGCGTCAGTCACGAATGGATAATGCAGTCCATTCGGTTGATTGTAAAAGCTGGGAGAAGCCAGAATCTTTAAATGCATCCATCTTTTGTGCTACACGTACCCGTATTCCATTTTTCTGTGGATATGGCAGTACAACTACGACAGTGTCGAGCTTTTGATATTCAATATTTTTTCCTACTGGTGAGAACTGAGAAGCTCTGCTTTTTTGCGGTAAACTCGTGTAGTATAGCTCTGGTCAACTGCGCAATACCTTCATCGCCTTTTTTCTCCTGATAAGTTCTTTTTCGGTAGGTTAGCGATTTGCTCTGATAATGAGCTATACGTGTTAATTATACGAATAGGATATGGTATGTTTTGTTTTTCAAACTTTTTGTGAGTAGTTTTGCGATAACTTTTAGAGCACTAACAATTTATAATGATCATATAAAGCCGGTTTGGGAAAACTTGTGGTGGAGTTCCACGCGCTCATTAATATAATTTTTTCGAATCACGTAAAACAGGCGATAGCAGTGCCACATAAACAGTGACCGGTTCACACCTGACCTTTTCTTTGTAATAATTATCCCAGTACAGGTCGCATGACAAGACTTCCGTGTAAAGCTGCAAACTGTATATAACGTAATTTTGACCGCATCGAGCTTGGTAAATTTTTTTACCATAAAGCAACCACATTAGACGGAAGAAAACAATATGATTAAAACTAAAAGGAACAGTTCGTTAATTTGAAGACAACTATATGATGAGTTCATCTATTTTGTGATGACGTGTGGACAACTGGTGGTCAGTGGAGAAAGGTGCAGGAATTAGTAAGTTTAGCACATTATCAATAGATTCATATATCCCTACGTCCTTATTTTTTGGGAAATATCTCTTGATTCGAGATTTGGTTCTTCAGTACTCTGTATGTGGATGCCCAGACCGATCTCATGTGTTTCTGACTGGCTTTCCATTCTTCTGACATGTGAGTTCCCTTCCACGCCTTACTCCTTTTCTTTAAAAATGCGTTTCCGTACTGTTGTCTCGGAATACATCGGTGACCCGAGTTGGTCTGGTAGCCCGAATGATTTCCGGAGAAACTACTCGGTGCATAATGCGCCTCTTCGATTAGTAACAGTCAATTTTTATTATTATACGTACATTGGACACATTTTTTTAAGGGATTTGGCCCGGTACATAGCACTAAATTCATGTACATTGACGGGAACTTTTGCTGTCGCGCACTCCCAAGCACTTTTTTGCACTGCTTTATGGTATTTTGTAGCCAAAAGAATTGTATACATATTTGTGAAATCCAATTGCGCGCGCAACATCCGGTTGCGGAGTTATGAGGGTAACAAAATTCCAAAAACTTTAAATGCATTCAGGTGTACCAAAAGTCTCATTATGGACCGATCCCTTTCAAAGTTTGCACGTAAATGCACATAACCATGAAGATTGTTTTGGTACGGATCCAGACTTCTAGAATGTTTTTCGCATTTTAAAATGAATTTTAAAAAATTTTAAAATGTCAAGCCATCATGAGATGCCCGGCGGCAGTGCCTGTCTTGCAGCCTCCCGTCTCGTATAGCTGTCCGATCGGATGCGATCGATGACGCGGCGATGCTCAAGTGTGCCCGTGTTGTCTGCAAAAACAAAAGCTCAGGCTAATATAATTGTACTGACAAATAATAATCATGCAGGATAAAGCGGCAGAAACGACAAAACATTCAGCCAGTCGACCAGCACCACCTTGCAGTAAGTAATACTCTACCGTACATGTATAATACCACACAAAATACTACTCGTAGTGCAATCTTTACAATACTGTACTACTTTTCCTCATACGATACATTGCACGATATAATTATTGTGCATTATTTACTGTACCGACGGTCACAACTCACAAGTTACACTGGGTTCACGCTTTTCTGCTATTCTCTTTACAGAAAACATTTTGTTTTCGAAACAGAACAGATTAAAAGCATGTTTTTTATGTTTCTCTTATGCACACCTTTGTCAGTTTCCAAAATGTGAACTGGATGCTGGTTCCGTCTTTACTCGTACTTCATGAAACTGTTTTGATCAAATGCTCCGCCTAGCTATCGCTCACAAAATTTCGAGCACAATTTAACTTATTTAATAAGGTACAAATTTACAATATATCCTGTTTGTCGGTTGTAATACATACTATACAATAGACCACAAACATATATAATGGGAGCTACGATAAAATATTTTCTTTATCAGAAGCGAAGTTATACAAGTTAATAGAACTAGAACCGAGTCATCACGCTGTTGACAATGGACAAGTCCGCGCTTCAGTTAGCGTACGTTTTCGCTCTTGCGTTCAGTTTATGGTATATTTCTTTCTGGAGACGGGAAGGTCAACGTCCACTGGTCAACGGTACAACATTTTCTGTTTTGTAAATCTGTAAATCACTTTTGATTTCCAAAACATTCGCCCAAAACCGCCCAAATATTTGCAAAACAGTGATAGCAGTAAAAGACGATAGCTGATAAACATAACCGATCGATAATTAATCGAATCACGTCGGATAGGGTGCGATATAATTATGTCTTATTTTTCCAAAATATTTCAATTACAGTTTTGTAATTAAAATAAAGCGCAGGCGGATTGGAAACAATTATCGAACAATTACATGGATAAATCACTGAAAAAGGGGGGTGCCTGCAGTATGTACATGTATGTAAACCGGGCGCTTAAGAGTAAGTACGTACCTGCACGGATTTTACAGAAACATCAAACAAGTGATTTTGGTATAAGACGAAACGTACAGTACAGACTGGTAATCAGAAGAACCTATCTACATCTGATCGCACACAAATTGTTTTAGATTGTGCGTAAAGGTAACCCAAAGGTATAAAGGTAAAGGTATGCCCAATTGTTATAAGAATTATTTTCTATTTTTCTCTTGTTTTCTATTACACCGTTAAACATACGAAAAACTGCACAAACGTTCATAAAAGTAAAAGTACAGAGGTAGGAATTATTAATCGGTATCATGTTGATCAACGTATTAACAAAACTAAATTTGGCTTACCAAGCCGAACGAATCTTGCAAACCGGAAAAATGCGTATGCTCCTTCAAGCATTTGTTGTAGTCCATCGGATTTTTCAGCAGCCAGGCGTATATCCTTTAGCTCCCTCTTCGTTACTTCATGCCTTTGATGGCCTTTAGCCACATCTCGACGTCCATTCTCCGCCAAAACCGATATTTTGGCGCTCAGCATGCCTTTGTATGTGGAAATCAGCTCGTCGTCTACAAAATTAAAAAGTTATTTTCCCTTGTCGAAATAATTTTCCGCGATGATAAACAAGGTGGATTTCGCAACTTTATTAGCCTATGGCCGCTCAGAAATGTACGTTTTCCAATATTATCAATTCTTGACCACTGGTCATCTCGATGACCATCACAATATCTGACAAATGTGAGTCATGTCAAACCATTTCTTCCAAGTGGTCGTGGTCCTCAGTGCTAACTGCCCATCATTTTCTACAAATTCCGCCGTATTACCTGCCAAATGGCAGGATGCCCATCTCTATCAATTTTCGCCCTGCTTGACCTATGGTCACGAAAATTTCCGAAAAATTATTCTTTTTTGATTGAATTATTGATTAAGAATCAGCAGTTGCAGCCGGAGATTCACGCTCCTTCTGGTAGCTGACTTTAGTAAGTTAAATACGCATACATTAATATTTTTTGTATAAAAACAGCTATCCGGTGTCCGGTAAAAATAGCCGAAACCTGTCCGGTGTTAGTTTGCCAAAGCACACAATGTCTCGAAATTTTGATTTTTTTAATGATACCGGTATTTTACTTTTATTATAGATATTATTTTTGTTTCCACTTGCACTCACCATTGGGCATGCCTGCTTCGTTGGTGTGTTCATTCTCGTACAGCTGGAACGTCATGTACAGCATATAGGCCAGATTTTGGCACAATGCTGCGTATTCAAAAATAATATCCATTGTAGTTTCAGCCTCCTCATCCGTCCCACGCAAACCCATATATGCCCCGCATCGACGCCATAAAGATAACAGTCTCCGACGTAAGCCTAATTGGCCGGTCAATTCAGCCACCAAGAGCATGGCTAATATTGGCATTCCAAAGTCGCGTATCCATGGCTCTGTTAACAGGAATCGGAAATTATCCCAGAAGCTTTTGGCAGCAGAATCGATCGGCGATCCATTGTTAATTGGCGGAAGTTGAGGTGGGCCTATCGCGGGGGTGAAGTTTCCCAATAAATGACGCTCTATTCCCTGTTCAACTCCAGTGGCTATTAATTCCTGGAGTTTTCGCTGACCCTCGGTCTCAGATGTAGCAAGAGGTGATGTCATTTTAGCGAACAGAAACAGAGGACACTGACACTGGAATTCACTGCAGCGGCATTATATCTGGTGTAAAATATTCGTATTGTAAATTTGTGATCATCCAGCTAACAAAAATTATGTAGTCTGTGTAATCCGCCGTCACGCCACCACTTTTGGAAACAAATCCCAGGCAGGAAGAATTTAATCGATTGAGCTTGGGATCAATGCGAATTAATTCTTCCGCTGTGCCATAAGATTTTTTAGGCGTCTACGAGTAGGAGAGGTTTTTTTTTCTTTCGACGATGAGCACGCCATGCTAATTGCTTACCATGGTTAGAGAAAGATCGATGTAGGTATGCTTATTAAATTTGTTTGGAAAAACTATGAACCACCAGATTGGAATATGACAAACGTAGTCAAATAAAAATGTTCGAGTGCCGGCAAAACTCTAATAAAGTCACCGGTGATATCGACCCTAGTTTTCGTCATCGTGAGGTTCTCCTTTTTCCACATATATTCTTTCCTGTGCACGGACTTCTAATTAAAAAAAAAACATCACAAACTTACACTGTAAATAAAAATGTTCGTATTTTTAGAAAGAGATCTAGATGAGTTCATATTTCTTTAAATGAGTTCATCAATGGATTGATTACATGACAGTAATTATTATACTATTTCTTGAGTGCAAAAGCGTGCAAAATATATGTATGTATTAATGCTAGATTATACTTTAAAATAATTTCTTGTAACGCACTCTATAAATGCGCGCTCTTTCTGCAGCAATACGAGTGTTTATTAAAGGAGACGTCACGCAAGCGACATAATTGGACCGCAACAGAGGCGGATGAAGTTATGGGTAAATCCACAAAAAGTTTACCGCCATATCTCATCATGCCGCTTTATTGGTCCAGCCCCGCGGATATGTTTTCCTGATGATCAGATTAACAGTGGCATTCACGGTCAGTTAATAATAGTGTTATGCTGTTCCGGCCGGGGCTATACAAATGTGTTGATATTTGGCAGTGACGTATTGTACATGACAAAACTGCAGTACAAGGCAGAAATATTGAAATTGTTATCTGCTGCAAGAGATTTAATTAACAGGGGGAATAAGGGATGTGGACTACAGTATTTTACTGCCTACGAGTTCGTTTTCTCGATTTCAACTATTTATGACAGTATACCATCGGACAGTGGTCAGTTTCTGGCTAAACATCTGTACGACTGGTGCTGGCGCATTTATTCCTCGGGATAACTAGAAATAGCAATTAAAGAAAATAAAAATCCTATTTTAGCATCCCTTGTGAAATATCATGAATGCATTTGCGCTACAATCAGCAACAGAAAAATACGTCATAACTATAAATACCAACCCTGCACATTGCAGAGAAATAACAAGTAGTAGCAATTTTCCCGAAGAAAAAATGGTACTTTGCGGAACAGTCAAATATACTCGTAAATGCGCAGATTACTGCCGACAGCGAATGCAGCAAGCACATCACTTTCTTTAATTAGTTACGAGGCTCATAAAACAAATACACTACGAGGTCTACATGTACACAAATACGATATCGGTAAAGTTATTTACGCGGGCAAAAACAGATAGTGCGATTTTTTGTTAATATGTCTTGCATTTCACTTTGTACCGTATGGTATTCAATATACCATATAGCAATTATATTGCATAATTATAATTATATCCTTGTTTGTACAACCACAATAAGCCGGTTAGTATAATACGAGAATTTGTAGGTACATAAACAGGCAGATATTTCGTTGATATCATCGCTACAAGCCCTCGACGGCATCCTCTTCTTTCTGAAACATCCAGATATTTGGATCGGAATCGTCCTGTAGCAACAAATACCGCATAACATTATGTTTAGATGCTTTAATATGGTAGTTTTAATGTAGTTTTAATGAATATTGCGTCACAAAATTTTTCATCTTTTCGACAGTCCCACGCTTCTGAACTTTGTTCATTACTGTTTATACGAATACATATATAGATATGTGCAGTTACGACACCACCAGCCATTCCCGCCGAACCCACTTCTCTTCGAATTTATACCTCTCCTCGAAAATGGTATTTCTGAATATTTACACAAGGGAAATTTATAAGTTAATTTTCAAGCTATATCTGATTTTCGCACAAAAATGCACCTTTCCAACTATAGAAACTTAACGCATGACCGGACCGCAAGCTAACCTCAGTCGTGTACCATGCCGATGCCGTGGTGGGGGTCACCGGCCGTAGGGTGGTGGTGGTGGTAGTGGTGACCCTGACGGTGGAGGCGCTGGTAACGAGTGTGACGTCGATAGGCAGGCGTGGCAGGTAGCGCAGATCGGCGACGCCGTTGGGTGAACTGCACGTTGCTCCGCGGCAGATACAGAACCATGAACCGTGCCCTTCGACCCACGGGCTAATATACACCTATTTGCACACCCAGGGAGTGGACGGCTTCTCCCGCAGTGCCCACATGGCGTCACGCTGCGCCTCCGTCATGATGTTGTAGCTCGGGTTCTTGACCGGGCAGTAGCGATTTGTGGTGAAATCTATTGAACACAACGTTGCACACCAACTAGTACGTACACGTTCCTGAATCACAGAGTCACCGCGGTCCTTATGGTGTGAGAATTGAAAAAATGCTACATAACGCTATAATAATATTTTGTGCATAATATTTTGTGCTTATATATCGTGTAACCACCTAAAAGGTCACCGATGCCATATTGCTCCCAGTACAACAAAAGGTCATCGGGGCATTATTGTCGACCGAAAGGTCATCGGGCCTTGTCATAAGCACCTCCACACTCTGATGATGGCCCGTCCAACCGGGAGATGGAAACCATCGGTGACCTTTAAGTGGTCACACTATAAGCATCAATAAAGCCCGATAATCTTTCATTATATCGTGATCTTTAACTGGTCACAATATAACAGTTAGGGCCTAGTTGACCTTTTATAGGCCATGACCTTCCTGGCAGCACTACAGTACAAAGAAGAATGGAGGGTGCGTTGACCGTTACTTGCGGCAATCTAGCTCGTCACTCACAGGTGCGCTTGTAGTCGGGATTGGGGTAGTTGTCTGTCCACCGCTGAAATTGTCCCATGCTGACCTCGCAGTATTTGCTGGCACAGGCAACCGGTATACTGCTGCCAAGGGTTTTGTTCGGCATCTGGCTGTACATGCAGTCGTAGTTCAGGCCGATGACGTTCCGGTCTTCATCGTGCTCGTACCAACAAGTCGGGCACATGGACCACGTGGACGCGTTGTTGACGTCGAAGGGATCCGGTACCGTTTCCGGAAGGGCTACAATGTATTACGTGAGTAACTGCATAACCCTGGTTAAATGGTTTCCTAATAACGCGCTAATGCGTTTCATTGTCCCAGAACACATGAAGTTGTAGCGTTTAAGCAGGACAAAATTAATTTTATGGATTTACCTCCATGGCTGCAATACTCAAAATTTACTGTTACTCGCACCCAGACTCACGATGTCCGAGTTAAATAAAATAAATAAAATGCAAAAATGTGGTTAAAATCGAAATCGGAATTTAAAAACACTGAGAAAATTAAAATTGAATCTTATGCAGTTTAGTGATTAGTATGAACCGCAGCTTCTCCATCGCTTGGATGGCGTGAGTGTTTTTTCCAGCGCTACATGCATGTCTGCCAATTAGCAAACGCGGACGCCGGTAAAGGCGGCGGTACTTACGAGTTACGGATAAACGGCCGTCTGTTTGTGGTGATCAACTGAACACTCGTTTTTATCCGTGGCAGTATGACCAGATCGCGCACCTTGCTGCCCCACCAGTTGCAGTGCTGTCCCTTGCAGATGCAGAAAAAATCGGCGTACTCATTGGGATTAGGTTCACCCCAGTCCTGGTCGTTCCGGCACACCCACGGGGCTACACCCGTTCGGCGGTCCCACAAGGCGTCACGCTCCTCCTCGGTTAGGCCATACATCGTGGAACGGTTCTGTGGGCAGGAGCGGATCGTGCGAAACGCTGTACAATTGTGGTGTATATGATTGACCTTTCCCAGATAAACTATGCAGTATACAAAATTATTCTACATTAAAATTAATGTATACAAATAAGCCTACAGCTGCATTATAATTTTGATGCTAAAGAAATTAGCAATTTTAAGAATTAACTGCAGAGTAACTACTGAACTGTTGGTATAATTTTATGAATTATTTTTATGTTACCCATACTGGGTATATACAGAGTACATGCCCTTAGTCCGATGATAAATTTCTTGAGCAAATTTACAGCTTAGCAGTAGATAGCAGTCACTGCACTATGTACAATTACTACAAAGATACATTTAATTTTACCACGAATTATCATGATAAATAAATTTGATTCATAAATTCTTCGGTTTTATTATGTTTCTATGAAGTTTGTCAATATTTGACGTGCATCAGCCATGCGTAAAGCTCGTAACGCACAGGGAGTATGGCGTGGCGGGCTGTGGTATGGATCCTTGCGTAACCCATAGATCTGTACTTCTCGCTGTACGTATACGTTTGCGCAAGAAAGCACTCACCAGGCTTGTAGTAGAAGTATAGTAAATTGCTTATATACTTATAGTAAATATATGGCTGTCGGGTATATTATCTTGTACGGTATACGTCATAAAAATTCGATGCTTTAGCTGACGCGCTCGTATTACACTGATCATCGCAACTAGTAGAACGATGACCTTTGTACGAGGAATATACGTACCCCTATGGTTGATGACGGTGGGATAGTCGCTGACTCGTTTGGAGAAACGCCGCATACTGACTTGGCAGTACTTGCTGGGGCACTGTTTCATGGCCGTATCGAAATCCCACTCGTTCTCTGTACAGAAGGGTTTGGTTTGGGCACCGGTTACTTCATCCAGTTCGTCGGCACAATGGTGACACCACATCCATGTTGACGCGTTCTTCAGGTCGAACTCACCCGTACCGACCGTCACCTGTACAGGTTGTGCGTACCCTGTAACAAATTACATCATACGCTTCCGCGCCATCAACGCCATCAAGAAAATTAAACCGACTTATTTAACAAAGAAAACTATGTATTGTTGACTGGATCTACATAACGTGAATGATATGCTTGACCTTTCCAGATAAATATCAGTATACAATAATTATTCTACATTAATTTAATTATTCCGCAAATAAGCCTACAGCTGCATTATAATTTTGATGCTAAAGAAATTAGCAATTTTAAGAATTAACTGCAGAGTAACTACTGAACTGTTGGTATAATTTTATGAATTATTTTTATGTTACCCATACTGGGTATATACAGAGTACATGCCCTTAGTCCGATGATAAATTTCTTGAGCAAATTTACAGCTTAGCAGTAGATAGCAGTCACTGCACTATGTACAATTACTACAAAGATACATTTAATTTTACCACGAATTATCATGATAAATAAATTTGATTCATAAATTCTTCGGTTTTATTATGTTTCTATGAAGTTTGTCAATATTTGACGTGCATCAGCCATGCGTAAAGCTCGTAACGCACAGGGAGTATGGCGTGGCGGGCTGTGGTATGGATCCTTGCGTAACCCATAGATCTGTACTTCTCGCTGTACGTATACGTTTGCGCAAGAAAGCACTCACCAGGCTTGTAGTAGAAGTATAGTAAATTGCTTATATACTTATAGTAAATATATGGCTGTCGGGTATATTATCTTGTACGGTATACGTCATAAAAATTCGATGCTTTAGCTGACGCGCTCGTATTACACTGATCATCGCAACTAGTAGAACGATGACCTTTGTACGAGGAATATACGTACCCCTATGGTTGATGACGGTGGGATAGTCGCTGACTCGTTTGGAGAAACGCCGCATACTGACTTGGCAGTACTTGCTGGGGCACTGTTTCATGGCCGTATCGAAATCCCACTCGTTCTCTGTACAGAAGGGTTTGGTTTGGGCACCGGTTACTTCATCCAGTTCGTCGGCACAATGGTGACACCACATCCATGTTGACGCGTTCTTCAGGTCGAACTCACCCGTACCGACCGTCACCTGTACAGGTTGTGCGTACCCTGTAACAAATTACATCATACGCTTCCGCGCCATCAACGCCATCAAGAAAATTAAACCGACTTATTTAACAAAGAAAACTATGTATTGTTGACTGGATCTACATAACGTGAATCGAGAGCTCGGATAGTGCAAGCGTGCAGCCATTTGTTGTTAAATAAATTATCGACTAATGTCAATTTATTCCGCAAATAATTTTACGGATCTTTAACCGGATGTTAGGGTACGTCCATGTAAAGGTCACTTGGAGGTTTTACTTACAGGCTGCTTGGGCTGCACTGTATGGAAGTAGCGGCAAAAGTGGCAGGATGAAAAGTAGGACAGTGGCCGGCATCCTCCCGATTACAGGGACTTGCAAGCCGATGGACACCGATCGAGATCCAATGTGCGAACAATGAGTAATACCGTTAGAACTTGTGAAGCGTGAACAACTGCAGCCGGCATGTGTAGTAGTTTATTAATGTTATTACACTGTAATGCTACTCGCATTAGTTTATTGTACCGAAACTGATGACAAAGTGACCATTAGTAAGTATTTTGCTGTTGGCATGGATTTCAGACCGTAATTTCTGTAAGGTGACCTTTAAAACACGGGTACTATACAGAAGTACAAACGATCTACAAAGACACTGGCTTAAATCATGAATGCCATCAGAGTCCAAATACAAATGAATAATATACAATAGTAATATACAAGACAGAATTTATGCGTGTACTTACCATACTCGTATTGATGTGACATGTCATTCCGAGAAAGCCTACGCAGGATTAAGAAAAAGATGTATGAGTTAATGGGTTGGTATCTAAACTGCGTAATCAAGATAACGCAGAGCACAACAACAAAAATTTATTTTTTGCATAATAAATAGCTACGCACGCCGGCGATAAAGAGCTTAATATTTTTATCAGCAAGCGCCAATACGCATTTATATTGTACAGTAACTACTGTACAATAATTATTGTACGGTGTTTTTTATGGTACATATATGCAGTTTTAATAATAATACAGTTAAGTTGGCACACGATTAAATGACGAACTAACCTCCGTGGTGTACCATGCCGGCGCCCCCGTGGCGTGGGTCAGCGGCGTTGGGATCGTAGTGGTGGCGCGGGTGAAACGTGTGCCGTATGGTAGCCGCCGCAGCGTCAGTACCGTAGTTCCCCTTGTGTCATGCCGGCATTGCACGTCCTGCCGCCCCGGCAGATGCACTGGACACTGAAGTCGGCTCCCGGGAGATAATATAGTACTCGTTGACATTGGGCGCCGCATAGTCCTGGACCTCCGCACAGACCCAGGACGCGGTGGGCGTGGCCCGCAGTGCCAACAGTCCATCCAGTTCCTCTTCGGTGAAGGCGTTTCTGTCGCCACAACCTCGGCTTATCCAGTCAACTGTCGATCAGCGAAAAGCAGTTTATTTTCATTTGGTCAGTGATCGAGTTGTAGAAAAAAATAGCTTTTGTAAAAATTGATGGAGAAATAATACCGAATCATGTAACTTAATTACTCGGCTTTTCTTTTATTATAAACATACTTTTAATATAGACATACTTTATTAATAATTTCTTCATTGGGTGATAAATATTGTCAAAAATAGCTTTTGCAAAAATTCAGTAAATTTATTATTAGTTACAGAAAATTTAATTAGTGCAAACTGCGCTGATAGAATAATTTAACTTAACTATTACTGCTTTGTGAAGTTAATTGCTTTTTTCTAAATGTATTATGTACATTAAAAAAGTAAAAGAGGATATGTGCAATTTAAATCGGCAAGAATTTTTCTGGTATGTTCGTATCCAAAAAAGGGACCTTTTTGTAGTGCACAATGCACACTTTACACGGAACTGCGTGTACTCAACCGGTGCGATGGACGGCAACGGGGTAACCGCGAGGCCTCTGCCATCTTCGGAGATGGACTTGACAGTATTTACTGCGGCACAGCCCAATAACACTCGAATAAATACAGTTTTCATCGACAATGGTGGCGAAGTCGGTATCGTTATCGCGGTGGCAGTATGCGCAAACGGACCATGTCGTTGCGTTCTTGGGATCAAATACGGCCCCGGGATCCGGAAATATTACCTGGTATTTTCCCGCCGCTGAAATTTATTTAGACTTTCATATTCTAAAATGTATTTAAGACTTTTATTAATTTAGACTGTAACGTTAATCCCTTTTGATTCCCGTAAGTAATGATAACAATGATAATAACCACGATAATGATAGCAATCGACGATGTTTGTTTGTTTGTTTGTTTAATGAGCTTAATGTCTACAACAATCAGGGATGTCCTGCACGAGGTCATAGACTAACATGGGAGAAAAGGCTAGCGCATTAGCGAAAGCCTTACATATAAAACATCACAAATCTAGACAACATGCAGTTTCACAGTAAACAGTAATGATCAACATGAAGTTGAAGGAAACGCTTAGTCCATTTTAAATCCGCCAACTTAACCGCATCCAGGCAAGAATCAAAACTGTTGATGCGGTTGTGTGATTCCTGGGGCAGTCTGATCTCATTCCACAAGTGCGCCATTAGAAAGGCAAAGCTCCGCTCGCTGATGAACTTCCGTCCGTCCGAGGCGCAGGTGTCCACGGGTTCCACTGCGTAGGGATGTTCATCAAGGGACGGTATCTGACGTGTTCTGCCTGCAATACAAACGGCGGCAGTACCAGGTTTTTCCCGAAGTTTGAAAAATTTCTCTCCATAAGGTAAAAGACGGAAAACCATCTTGTACGTCAGGAGCAGAGATTTTCGGATACGACAAAATAACAGGGACTTGTAACCCGCTTTTTTTAACGTTTCGGCATACTCAAACTTGCAAGGTCCGAATCTGATACTTTTTAAGAATCGGTACTGGCAGTCTTCTAACTGATCAATCACTAGCTTATGTTGACAGAAAGCTACGGAACTGCCATAATCGGCTATCGGTTTGACAAGGGAATCGTACAACTTCGTTCGAGCCGCACTGTTTTGATATGGAAACAGTGCGTTTAGGTAACGGATACGTTTTTTCATGCGGGTAGCTAGATTTTCGCTGTTACGTTTCCAGTTTAGATGTCGGTCCAGGTAGATACCTAGATACTTCGCACTGTCGGATACGGGGATGTGTTCACTGTTTAACGTGTATAGACTATCTGGCACTTTTATACGCTTTCTGGTGAATCGTACATGAGCGCTTTTCTTTGCATTGAAGTTTAGCTGGTGTTCAGCCGCATATCTAGATACAATATCTAGAAACTCGTAAACTCGTAAAATAAAATTGTTATTTATATATGAATTTTAAAAAAATAGTAAGATGAGCGCAACTCACCATCCAGTATGCTCTGCTTAGATGTGATTAGTGAATTAAGCATTTCAATTTCTAATAATTATTTTCTATTCCAGTTATGTATATTTCTAATATCTCGTATTTAATCGCTTTGATCGATCCTTTCAAGTCATAGTAACATTTAATTTTATATTGTAGTCACCGTTTGCAATGTAATTACAATATCTTTATAAAGGTCACTTGCAAGGTTACCGGTTTTTTTCAGTTACCGGTTTTGGCTGCGTTGAATGCGAGTAGCGTCAACAGTGGAAGAATCAAAATTACGACAGGGAAGCAAAGGCCGACGGATCAACAGGACACTGAACTGCATCGTACACCAGTGATTCCTAGTTCCTACGTTATAATTATACGCAGTTAAACGTTATATACATTAGCAGCCGGCATTTGTTGGCATTATATTAATTATTTTATTTTAATCTACTGTATTGGTATTATACCAAAAATGCGGCACATGATAACAAAGGGGATGTTAGTTTGGGTTTCTGCTGTTGGCATGGATTTTTAGGCAGATGTCGGAATGGTAATTTAGTTGCCCTGAATTTGACTTTAGCAATACATACTAGTAACATCAATGTGATGGACCCACTCTACAAAAGCAAGTCTTTCGTAAAGCTGGAGGTGCTTCCGAGGGCATTATATATTAATGACCAAACTGTTAATTATCCGTATGGGTGGCAGTCAGCAAACGTTTCACTTGACTTTGTATTTCGATGAATTCTTCGTGATAAAAAGTCATATTATCATACGTAATTTATAATTATACCTAATCACGCACGAGACGGTTGATTTAATTTACTAAAAAATTAAGCGATGTATGCAGCAACTCCGCATAATTATGCAAAATACACATAATGCAGACAGATCGTGTTAACATCGCTTCGACAGCTCGTCGACATCCTCCTTCTAAAACATCCAAACATTCGGATCGGAATCGTCCTGCAGCAACAAACACCGCAATTTTTCAATATGACCGATTGCCGTAGTTATTATGAGTACTGGGAATAATTTCTCGCGTAATTAAGGTACTCGTATAGGTGACGTAGCAGGTAGCTTATAAAAAGCGCGATGAATTGGCGCTTAGAAAATCACCCCTACACTACAATTCTCACAACGATCAATCTAATTCTGCAATAGACTGCTATTACAGAAAAATTCGATCGATAGATTTTTCGATTATACAATAATTATGTTTGTGATTATTAATAATATTTATTCAACGTAGCACCAGGCTTGCCAAATGTATGTAACGCTTAATTAAACAGTGAGGGGGTTTGCGGGTCGTGGTATCGAGACTATCTTATTAAATTTCGTTGTACCTCTACGCAAATATTACTATTCACCGGGTTCGTATACACTCTGTACATAACTAAAGACTGCACGTCTCTTTAATTAGTTGCAAACCAAAAAATGCCCCCTGGTAAGGTGGCCGAACTGACCTCGGTGGTGTACCAGGGCGACCTCGTGGAGGTGGTCACCGGCCGACGGGTCGTGGTGGTAGCGACGGTAGTGGTGGTGGTGGTGGTGGCGCGGGCTAAGGTTTCGCGCGATACTCGTGGCAGCGCCAGCAGTTGCCACTGCGTCATCTCGGCGTTGCACATCTTGCCCCGGCAGACGCACTGGACGTTGTAGTAATTGTTGACGTTGGGCGCCGCATGGTCCTGCATCTGCACACAGACCCACGACGAGGAGGGCGTAGGCCGCAGCGTCCACAGCAAGTCCAGCTGTTCTTCGTTAAAGGCCGTTTTATCGGCACATCCTCGGTTTATCGCGTTGACTGTCGAACAACATCAACGAAGTAGAATTATTTAACTTCGTTCAATCATGGAGCAATAGAAGATGCAAAGGTGTGTAGTGATTCAATAATTTTTATTACATACTATTAGAGAAGAAAGAACTATAACCATAAGGTGTTCACAACTTTTGACCAAAGCTATATTTAATTTTATTGTAGAAAAATAAATTATAACTACATCTTTTCTCGACTTTTATTGAATAATTATGTAATAAAAAATAAAATATAAATATAAAAAAAAATAATTGACTGACCTTTATTACTCGTATAACTTTACTAATTACAACCTAACTAATTTAGCTGACTTGTATATAATCAAGTAACAGCTGCAAAACATAATAATAACTGAACTTTTATTCAATAACGTTAATTAATAATTAAGAACTTGCAGTTTAACATATGTAATATACGCGCGCCGCGTTATATATCATCTTATTCCGCATGAAATGCCATTAATATGCACTGATAAACAACCCAAAAAAGGTGGCCCTTTGTAAAGGTACTGCCCACTCCACACTATACTAGTTCGGCAAGTACAGTTATACTCAACCGAGGTGATTGACGACAACCGGGACATCTCGCCAGCGCTTTGCCCAACGCCGGAGATTGGCTTCACAGTATTTGCTGCGACACTTCCCAACCGTCGATCCATCCAGCGTCACGTACAGGCAGTTCTCGTTGGTATGGGACGCGAAGTCGGTATCGTGCTCGTTGTAGCAGGATGCGCAGAAGGGCCATGTTGTTTCGTTCTTGGGGTCGAAGGCCCCGGCATTTACAGGGTTGCCCGCGTCTGCAATTTATTTACTTTCATAACAGCTGCAACGACGTTAAGCTCTAAAATAACATATAGGTCACACCGCAATATGTTATAACAGTTATTATGATCATCGCGCGACTAGGCGGTTGATTTAATTTCCAAAAATTTGAATGACATGCAGCAACTCCCCGCAGTTATCCAAAAACAATTGTGTCGCTCTGTTGATAAATATAAGTTAGACATTTTTTTATTCGTGTTTTAAAAAAAATTGTACGCTGGCTGCTAATTAAGCATGTACTATATGCTTATACTAATTAAGCATGTACTACTGTATATGCTTATCGTTAATTATGTTGCATGTAGTATATGCTTAATTACCGAATTGTTTTTAATTTCAAAATTAACATTTCTAATATTCGATTAGTTTTCTAGTAAGTACTACCTCACGTGCAGATACACACTACTCCCATACGTGCGGACACACTACTCCCAGGTTAAAATTTAAGCATCAAAAACATCCAACCGGCCTGCGTTAAAATATAACGCACATTATCGCCGTTGGATTACCCTTAATTACAGCCAAACTAAAATCATTAAATTAACACTTAATTAGTTAAAAACCCGCGCCGCGATGTTGAAATGTGTACTGGCTGATACCGATTAAAAGCGAGAAGCATTTAAATACATTAAATTATGGTACAGTGACTATACAGTCCGAAGATATCTACCGTTGTGGGCGCTATTGCAGAGGTCATGTGCAGGTCCTACTTACTGGACTGGGCTGTGTTGAATGGGAGTACCGCCAAAGGTAGCAGGATGAAAGATATGACAGTGGCCGGCATCCTCCCGACAGGAATAGGAAGACCGAGGGATTGGTGGGACACCAAACTAAACAGTGCGCGCAGTGATTATTACCACAAGTATACACACAAATGCAATTACAGCCGGCATTAAATATTTTGTGTAGCGTACGTATACTGTTCGGGGATTATAAGGATTTTCTTGTTGGCATGGAATTTATATGTTTATAACGAAAATGAGAAATGTTCTGTTGTGGTCATAATTAAGTTTGACCTTTGGCTTTAGTTTTACATAAATGTCTTGCTTTATAGAAGCATCGGGTGCGTATTTAATTCTGGATTATACTCAACAACGGGGTTGCATACTTTTATAACTGCAATACTCGTACTTCTACGTACTAATTTATAATAAACTTTTAATTTTTGAGTAGGGTGTCCGCGTTTGCCTTTTTATTCCTTATTATTGGGGTAGTTGTTGCTAATCGAAGTACGACGGAATCGATTAATTAATCGTGAAAGCTTATAAGGGTGAGTCTATATTTCGGGAATTTCTGGAATCTAAGGGTGTATTTCTGGAATTTAGTGTGATAATACGAGGCATTATATATTTTTTTGTTGAATATATTGCACCGGAAAGTCGCTCAGGCTCTGTTCAAAGATTTTATGAGATTGTGTTCTCATTGCTGCAGAGTTTTGTTTGGTACATGGTGCCGTCACTGCTTAACCAAGGAATTTCGGCCTGATAATAGCGTAACCGCCCACCATTATTGCACTGGCACCGACAAAAGCCACGCAACATTGTACTGTAAATTCTGTAATGCTGGCAGCTTATAGCAGTGACATTCATTGAGATAATCACTGGATCACAGTTTTTTCCGTTTCTTTTCGACCCTTTACGACAGTGTGAACTGTGTGATGCTCTTCGCCATAGTACTATTTCTTACCAAACTGCCCTTCACTTACCACTCCTCTAGGCGGTAGCGCTGATCGTACCAGTTGTTACTGCGAATATAAATTGTCTTTTGTCCGTCTGCAGGATCGCGACGGGGACTTCCAACATCGGTCAGATTCCTTGCTACTAAAAGATTAATTTTCCGCAAACAAGGCAGCGCTGGAGCCGAACATGTCATCCCCGATGAAAGAAGAAGCCCCCAGAGGCACCCCGATTCCGGGAGCGGCGGAGGTGCCGTCCGGCAATGCTGACCAATGGAACAGGGCGCAGGACGCCTGTATCAAGAGGATGGAGCAGCTGGACTTGCAGGATGCCGGAGAGGGTGGCCATGCTGGTCCGCATCCGACCAGCCTGGGGCACGGCGGCCAGGTCCCGGGCGGCGCCAGCAGTGCGCAGCAGAATGTCCAAGGGCAAGGCTACGGGCCGGTTCAGCCGCAAGCGCCCGGACAGGCGCTGGCAGATTTCGAAGCGATGCTCCGGAGGCCTGCTCTGCCGTCGACGAAGCTGGTGCCGTACCAGCAGCTGGTGGAGGCGCTGCAGAGCCCGCCCAGTCCGGACCAGCAGCAGCGGGTGCGCAGTCTCATGCAGAGCAATCCCGAGCTCATCACCGGCTTCCTCAAGATGGCCCGGACGGAGGACCGCGCCCGGAGGGGAGGGCCGGCACCATTGTAGCCCATGTATACTGCCCATGTGCCAATAATACTATCTAACACACATTTGTATCATGTTCTACATTGGCTGCATATTGTATACGTTGTACACGCCGGCGTTGCATATTGTATCCGTAATGCTAATATAGATATCTATAGACTAATACTGTAGTTGCGCTATCAGCAGGCTACAGTATATTCTTATGATATTTTCACGAGCTAATTTGTATCGAACTGCTGCAAACGAGCGATCGTATATGGGTGGCATGTTGATATCATTGGTATTAAAAAATAGTAGGCTGCAGGTTTACGTGAAGTATATGTTTCTGTAAAATTTATGTAATCGCAAAACTTATTATTTATAACCTCATTATGCATTGATAATGTTAATTAATACAGTTGCGATGCCGAGTGCCGACACATGTAACTGTCACGAATTTTTTATAACCGGCATATATACATATACCGGCATAAAAATTTTATCGATAGTGCAATGTACTTACTTACATTTTTTACATGTACACTAGAAATTAGGATGACCTTTGGTACAAACACTTTGCATTGCACTGCATTAAACTACTAGTATTTGTTGCGAATGACGAGAGGATCATCGTCAAGGCGTTTTGAGTCCCTTCAACCCTTGACCATCGCATCGCTGAACTCGAACGCGTAATGGAGCTGCAGTGTTTGTTGCGACACGGCCCAACATCATAGTATGTAAAATAACATTGACAGTAGATTCCATGCCAGAAAGCAGAAATACGTAGCGACTAGCGGGTAACAACTTAATCTACCGAAGCGAAGGTCCTCTATGTTAAAGAAAACAGGAATTTTGTCGGTCACGTCGGTCATGTCGGTCACGCATTAACAATTTTAAATAAAATATGGAAGAACACACCAAAAAACATTTTTTAAATATAAAAATGTGTTTGTAAAACAGTTTATTAAATTTGGTTTCCAGCTTCGGTCTTTTATGCAAGCCATCAGCGGTGCACTTTCCTAGTTATACTTCGGTCGACCGACATTTTTAATTGTTGTTATCGAAAATCATGCAGATTTTTCTGCAGCTTTTTGGCAATTCGATCGGATGGCTTAATCCACAATCCCGAGGCACGAGCATTTAAAAGTACGAGTACTTACATAATCAACCCGTTCGAAGTGCGGGAAGCTGGCGAATGCGATCGCATTCTACATGTTTTTGTAGTTCTTTGATCTTTAGAGTTGTTAACCACATCAACATTATTGCACGAGCGCGAGCTCCATTGCCATTGGAAAAATGAAACTGAATTGGTGGAACTGGAAAAAATTTCATGACGCCCTCCTTCGTTACGTCATGCAAATTACGGCTGCTCTGCCAGCCCCCTAGGGTGGCACACGCTGTCGCAATTGGTTACATGATACTTACATCATCGAAGGGCGTCAAGTTTTTCCCAGTTCCACCTATGAAACATGATGCAACCTGTTCATCTCGCTACGTACGATTTCCATTACCTACAGTACTGCATTCTTTAATTTCCTATGCTTCGAATTTCGATTTTCGAACACCACTCGTATCGGGCTTACGCCAGGGTCCATGATTAAACTGGTAAACTGCGAAAGCCCAGTCAGATTAGTACCCAACATCGGATAGTTTTTATTTTTGGGATCTTGCCTCACTGGTGAGTATTCCATTGTCCATCCGGAAAAGCCTGCTATCAAGCTGGGGAAATTATTTACGTGGATTTTGCCGTGACCAAGAAAGGCGCCTACTTATCGCAATATCTGTATTGACGGGCACTGGCTACAGCCTACAGGTATTCCGTAAATCGTTTTTGAGCGTCGCTTGTTTCACCAGGCAATGAACTGTTTCAGATTCATTTATCCGCGTACAGGTTACTAGTTAATTGTTAATTATCCATACAGCTCACCGTTAGTTAACGTTAGGGCGCTTTTCGGATTTTCACTGCTTTTCTTTTCGAATATCTGAGGTATTGTTAACGGTGACTGTGACTGTGAGGCTGTGAGTGTAGGCAGGTGCCTGCTTTAGCTGCCTGTGTGCCTTTGCGTTTTATTAGATCTTGCTGAATGTTGTGAGCATACCGAGCATTCATTCACCTATTTAGCGTTTTTTTCCAAGATGATAAGATATGCTCCTGGCTCTTCAGTCGTGACTCGCATCGCTAAGAAAATGGAAAATCTTGACTTTTCCTACAAATCTTACCGAAGCAGTAAATCTCCTCTACGTTCGCCACCCCATAGGCGGTAGCGCTAATTGTACCAAATACTACCAATAATAATGACGCTTGCGACAGGAGAACACTGGTGATTTACCTTCAAAATTAATTATAATTATTGCTTCTACTTGCATGCAGGATCCCAGTTGGAGAGTCCAACGATAAACTGATTTCTCTACTCCCGGAAAATGAATTCCCTCTACTCCCATCCACACGCTGTATCCCAGACTTCCGGGACTGCTCCCGACACGCAGACGCTGGATGGGAATCCTCTGCTGGCCGTCGACCGCTTCCCGGGCGGTGTGGGCAACGCTCAACCGCCCGAGCGTGACACTTCCATGAACGGCCATCCGAATCCATCGCATCCGGTCGAAAAGGATGACGGGATGCTGGGCGGTGTGGTGGGCCTGCCGTCTGGCAGTGGTGACCTGTGGAACAGCGAACTGGACGCGTTCATCAAGGGAATGGAGCAGCTGGACTTGCAGGATACCGAGAATACCGAGAACTCCGAGTCGGGGAAGGGGAAAAAGCGCCCGGATATGAGCCCGGAGCCGCCGCGTGCTAAGCCGCCGGTGTCGCAGGAAGACCGTCTGGCCTCCATCCAGCGCTGTATCCAGTCTCTCGTGCACGGCAGCCAATGCCGTGACCTTACCTGCCAGCTGCCCAGCTGTCAGAAGATGAAGCGCGTCCTCTCGCATACCAAGAACTGCAAACGCAAATCCAGCGGCCAGTGCCCCATCTGCAAGCAGCTGATCCAGTTGTGCTGCTACCATGCCAAGTCGTGCAACGACAGCAGATGTCTGGTGCCCTTCTGCCCGCAGATCCGCGCCAAATGGAAACTGCAGCGCAAACAGCAGGAGATCCAGCGCCAGCAGCAGGCGCGATATGCCCAATTGTACCCGCCGCCCGCAGGGATGCCGGCGCCCGCGGGACCGGGGTTGGGCGGCGACCCGCCGAGGAATTCTCCGCCGGAATTGCGGCTGCGCATCCGCAATATGATGATGGGGAACCAGGAGCTGACGTCTGACCTCGTGAAGAAGGCAAGGATGGAGGATGGCGAAGGGAGTGGAGGCGGCGCATAAAACCGTGTTTCACGATAAGGCAATAACCACGGCCCAGGTACATCCGTAGTGCCGTTCTAAATGCTGTTTATAATTTAGATTTTCATATGCCCTGCATTTGTAGCCCCGTATTACGCCTCGTCCAGACAGATTATCCAGGAATGGGAAATAAAGTTCCGGGAGTTGATGGCCGGTATTCGTAGTGGTATAAGTTACTATAGCTAACTATCCATATCAAGCATACCTCCGTGTTTCCCATCGACGGCATGCTCTTTCACCTTGATCTGTTCAATAAGGGTTTAGTACCTTTTTGATCATTATCCATGGTCTCATTTTCACCCATTTATGTATTTAATAATGTAGATAATTTGTAAGGATCTATATGTGAATAAGTAACGCAGGCTGTACATTAGATGCACTGTAATTCCATTTCCGGCCTTTTCTATGGAAATTTTCTGGAGATAGCGCACCTTTAATCTACAGTTGCTTACGGACTTAAGTATACTTAAGTTCCAATATTAAGCGTGGAAATAATGGAATGGCGCTTTAGTTTGTATTTGATCGAATTGTTGTTTTCAAGAACGATTAAAATAAGTATTTGCGTTGTACAAGAATTAAGGGAAGTGGCCCGGTACATGGTACTATATCTATATTCGTGTACATCAATAGTTCAATACATGCAGGAAACTTTCACTTTCCCGCACTCCTAAACATTTTTTTCTGTTTTATGACATTCTATAGCCAGATGATTTGTATACACAACAATACTCTTGTGCACTTTTGCATTAAGCCCTTTATTCAAGTTTACTTGTGAAACTTATGCACAGTACACAGCAGTATTTACTGATGAGCGAATACAAAGATAATCTCACAGCCACAAAAGAAACATCACATTACAAATCTAACAAACAGCGGAAACAGGCGGCCGAATTACAGAGAACATTTGATTAGCCGGCTGGTGCCGTTCCCAGGATGAATGCCGCGTTTCCCCGTTGGACTTCGATGCTGAACCTCTAGCTGGCGCAGGTATTCCGTTGCACGTACCTCGCCTGTTTCCTGACGAATCATCTTGCCCACTTCAGTATAAGATATCAGTTCTAGCTGTAGCAGTATAGATATAAGAATCATATCTGTACTTAAACTGTACTTTGCGTTGCGCATGCGTTCGCACAACTGATGGGATTGACAACAAAATAATCGTCGAAGCCATCGACCATCGCCGAAGTTTGTCTAGATTTTGTCGCTCGACACAGTCCAACAGGAAATTATTTATAATAAAGTATTGTACATAAACATTGACCGCGGATTCTACGCTAACGAGTAGATAACAGAAACAGCTGCATAGTACATACTGTACGTAGCTGCAGCTCAGTAGTTAGTAGTTAGTGGTTCACTCACTTCACTGCAATTCTTATTTGTTTTGTAGCGCAAATATTTTGATTTTTCTGCATCTTTTGAGGTTAATTTGGCTAAGTTTTAAAGTGCACGAGACACGAAGCGCTTGGAAGTTGGAACTATGGAGCGCTTGAACTATGGAACTATCCAAGCGCCGCTTGGATCCGATGGAGAGAATCTGATGAAGATCAGGTAGTGGTACTGCCCATTTTTAACGTTATGCGGGCTACTCTAGTAACTCTTCCATCCGCCCAGGATGGTAATGGGTTACACGGTTGAGGACTGTGACTGGCTAGTTGTCATATAAAACGGTGATTGATGGATGGGCTTCCACCAGCGCCGTACGTACGAAAGCACATGTGTGTACGTTCAGGTGTGTATGAGTATGTACGCATGTGCGCTGTGCACTATAGATACCGGTACACTATGCAGATTGCAGCGTGCCTGTCCTGTCCGATTCGACGATTCCCATCTCTATCATCGTCGTTCTGCATGCATGTGTTCGAATTTTGAAAAATCGAACTCAACGCCAGGATCCAAGATATTAATGATAAACGGATAAACAACAAGAGTTGTGCTTAGTCGAGGGTAATAAATTTTTATTTTTAGAATCTCGCATCCCTATTGATTTGTACGCCACTGTTAATCCGGAAAAGCTGGGGAAACGATCAACGTTGACGGTGAAAAAGCTGAAGATACAGACTAATCCAGCAATATTGCAGTACATTACGGTAAGTCCCAGGTAGAGTAGTCCAACGGCCCAACGGCTGCAACCGTTCTTGCAATGTGTGCCTGTGCATCTGAACATATTTCTTCCTCACTTTTTATTAAACTGTTTTAATTATTGATACATTTAATGCACACTTGGTGTTACTATGACCGTAAAAGAGTGAGTTATTAAAAAGATGTTAATGTTCTTGGATTTTCGCTGTTTTTGTTAGTTTCGCATTTCCATATTTCTTTAAGGGTTAGTTTAGAACTGAAGAAGGCGGAGGGGTGCATGTCGGAGCACACATATTTACCTGATCAGCGTTTTTTCCCAAGATCTGTGTTGCATGCTTCTCACAATCAGTTGCGTCGCTCAAGCAGCCAAAAAAATTCGTTTTTCTTGCTAAGCTCCTCTTCGGACGTTGCACCCCAGAGGCGGTAGCGCTGATCGTACTGTACCACTATACACTGAGCCACTAAAGGCACTTGTAACGGTGTTCAGTTAATGTCACTATTATTTGTCACTATTATGTCACTATTTTTTATTTATTATTTATCTTATATTACCTACTATTTCTTATTCAAGCACTATTACAATATTTATTCTTATGTTGTGTTATTTTGTATGGAGTTATAACTTAAATCAGTATGTTTTACAAAATGCGTTCAAACGATCTTGATGTGTTGATAGCTAGTTAATGTTAATTGTACTGGGTAGGATCCGCTTCCATCTCAGCCCGAATCCAACGAAGTACCAGTTCCTCTGCCCCCAGGAAATGAATTCTTCTGTTCCCCATTCGCCTTCCACTTGCCCGACTGGTGCTGCGGACGACGCTTCACCGACCGCGGGTGATATTGCCAGGGACGGCCCTCTGCCCGTGCCGAATGCGTCGATTCCGGTCGAACAGGACACCCGGATGCAGGGAGTTGCGACGGCGCCGGCAGCCCACTGGCCCGCCGCTGAACGCAGCCTCCCGCCACTGCTGCACGTCGGGTACTGCCGTGAGGCCGTCTGCAGTGAGCCCCGTTGTGGCAAGATGAAGCGCCTCGTCTCCCACATCAAGACCTGCACACATAAGCCCAGAACGCAGTGTCCGCTCTGCCGGCCGCTGGTCACGCTGTGCTGCTACCACGCCAAGCAGTGCAATGACGGTCAATGTCTTGTGCCTTTCTGCCAAGTGATCCGCGCCGGATGGGAAAAGCCGCGCACGCGCCAGCAAGAGGTCGTGAAACTTCACGGCCAGGTTCTTCCGCCGTCGGCGGAAGGTGTGCCGGCGCGCTCGGCACCGCGGGCGACCAGCTCTCCGCTGGACAATCATCCGCAGTTCGTGCCCCATCAGGTGGCCGTCAAGAAGTGGCATCAGGTGGTGGTAGACCGCGACGAACAGGCCAGTACGGATTCTTTACGCAAGCATCTCATCGAAAAACTGTACGTTTTAATTGCGACGTTCTTGTTCAAAATGGTGAACGAAAATCTTGTCGTCAGTGTCAGCTTAATTTGAAATCAAGAAAGCTGTAGCATAAGTGTGTATCTTTTGTAGATACGTATATGTAACAATACATGATATCAGTTTATATGCGTTTATCGTTAAAATTGATATGTAAGTACGCCGCATCTGCAGAACGGAAAAGTACCGACGTTTTCGGCCCTTAGATTTTTTCGCATACAAAAATTTATTTAAAGAACCCATTTCAAATTTTTTTCTTGGTGATTGTCAGTGTGGAGGCCATATTCCCGTACAAGGACCGGTGGGCGGCGCTTGAGAAACGCATGACGAACATCGTCTCCTACGCCCACAAAGTGGAGGCGAACATGTACGAACAGGCCAACTCCCGCGAAGAATACTACGAGCATCTGGCCGAGAAGATCTACAAAATCAAGACGGTTATGGAGGATCAACGCCGGCAGCGCCGGGAGCAGCTGCGCGTCCACTCCGGCCAGGTTGGTCTCCAGGCCGGCGTGCCTTTTCCCGGGAACGCCGGGCAGATGCGGATGGGTCGCTCGGGGGCGGACGGGATGGCCCCGCCCGGTACGCAGCTGCAGCTGTACATTGCTCTGCATAGCTGTGCAGCTGTGCATTTGATGCAGGAGCATTCCGAACTCATTTTGCTAGCAGAAATTTTTTTGTGGGCGGCGGAATTATTTCAATGGCTGTTTCCTTACGGTTAATAATTACCGCTGTACAATTGTCATAAATTAAACTGTTTTGGCATATGGATAATGGCATTAGTCACTAGAACGTATATCTAATGTTACTTACATAATTTCAGCCGAATGAACGCAATGATGTAGTGCACTGAATACGAGAACAATGTGAATAATATCAATGGTTTCAGTTCCCACATTAAACCGGCAATAATGTACTTGTACAGTATCATAATATTACTAAACCTTAGTTTAGTAATATTATGACAGTATATATCATGGGCGCACGGATTGCGGCAATTGTCCGGCAAAATATATGTGT